>NC_086444.1:588844735-589144735 GCF_028390025.1 Pseudophryne corroboree | reverse complement strand
CACCTGCCCTGACTCTCTACACTCCTCATATCCTCCTACCACCACCTTCCCTGCCTCTGTACACTCCTCATATCCTCCTACCACCACCTGCCCTGCCTCTGTACACTCCTCATATCCTCCTACCACCACCTTCCCTGCCTCTGTACACTCCTCATATCCTCCTACCACCACCTGCCCTGCCTCTGTACACTCCTCATATTCTCCTACCACCACCTGCCCTGCCTCTGTACACTCCTCATATTCTCCTACCACCACCTGCCCTGCCTCTGTACACTCCTCATATCCTCCTACCACCACCTGCCCTTCCTCTGTACACTCCTCATATCCTCCTACCACCACCTGTCCTGCCTCTGTACACTCCTCATATCCTCCTACCACCACCTGCCCTTCCTCTGTACACTCCTCATATCATCCTACCACCACCTGCCCTGCCTCTGTACACTCCTCATATCCTCCTACCACCACCTGCCCTTCCTCTGTACACTCCTCATATCCTCCTACCACCACCTGCCCTGCCTCTGTACACTCCTCATATCCTCCTACCACCACCTTCCCTGCCTCTGTACACTCCTCATATCCTCCTACCACCACCTGTCCTGCCTCTGTACACTCCTCATATCCTCCTACCACCACCTGCCCTGCCTCTGTACACTCCTCATATCATCCTACCACCACCTGTCCTGCCTCTGTACACTCCTCATATCCTCCTACCACCACCTGCCCTTCCTCTGTACACTCCTCATATCCTCCTACCACCACCTGCCCTGCCTCTGTACACTCCTCATATCCTCCTACCACCACCTGCCCTGCCTCTGTACACTCCTCATATCCTCCTACCACCACCTGCCCTGCCTCTGTACACTCCTCATATCCTCCTACCACCACCTGCCCTTCCTCTGTACACTCCTCATATTCTCCTACCACCACCTGCCCTAAATCCGGCCCTGATTCAGACCTGATCGCTGCTGTGCGTTTTCACACAGCGGGTGATCAGGCATCAATTGCGCATGCGTATGCACCGCAATGCGCACGCGCATCGCCAAACAACAACCTATACATGTACACACACATTCACACAAGTACATATACACATACATTCACACATGTACATATACACATATTTATACATATTATAAACACATACAGTCATATATATGTACATACAGTATACATTCATTCACACACACATATTTATGCATATACAGTACATACATACACTTACACACAGACAGGTATCATGAGGACATCTGCAAGATAAACAGTGTACAGTCATATGGTGACATGCTGCTGCTTCTATGTATATGGTGACATGCTACTGCTGCTATAATGTATCTATGTATATCGTGACATGCTGCTGGGTATGCAGTTGTTAGGTCGACCACACTTTGCTCAACAGTCAATAGGTCGACCACTATTGGTCGACATGGTTCAAAGGTTGACATGACAAAGATCAACACAGGAAAAGGTCGACATGAGTTTTTCACCTTTTTATTTCATATTTTTAACTTTTTCATACTTTACAATCCATGTGGACTTCGTTTGGGAATAGTAACCTGCCCGAAGCGCATAAAAAATGTAATGTCTGATATGTCATCTCAGCTCACTGCAAATGCAAATAAGGCTCAGGAACTGCAACAAGCAGTGGCAAGTCTAGCTGCTAAACATCCCCGTCTACTAAAAGTGCACAAAAACGTGCTCTACCTGCACTCCTATCAGATACTGATGATGATATACAGGATGATGTGGACCCCATTAGTGGGGATTCCACCCCTACCCAGGGTATTGAACCCCTCATATTGGCTATTAGGGATGTGTTAAAGCTCCCCCTGGAAGATGCTACTACTTAGCAGTCATATTTCCTCCCACAAGACAAACTGACAGTCACATTTCCTGATTCCAAGGAATTGGATGACTTATTTAAAATAACCTGGAAGACTCCAGAAATATCAGGTGTCAAATCGGTTTTTGCATACATTCCCCTTTGCCCCTGAAGGCAGGAAATTCTGGGAGGAGTCTCCAGTAGCATACATCTCAGTCTCTTGCCTGTCTAAAAAGGCGGTACTCCCTGCTCCGGGCTCCTTTACGGTAAAGGACCCGGCAGATAGGAAACTTGAGACCACACTGAAATCTATTTACATTGCTGCAGGTGTTGCTCAAAGGGGGTCATTCCGAGTTGATCGCTCGCTAGCTACTTTTTGCAGCCGTGCAAACGCATAGTCGCCGCCCACAGGGGAGTGTATTTTAGCTTTGCAAGTGTGCGAAAGCGTGTGCAGCCGAGCGGGATGAAAACGTTTTTGGCAGTTTCTGGATAGCTCTGGACTTACTCAGCCCTTGCGATCACTTCAGTCTTTTTGGTCCCGGAATTGGCGTCAGACACCCACCCTGCAAACGCTTGGACACGCCTGCGTTTTTCCAGACACTCCCTGAAAACGGTCAGTTGCCACCCACAAAAGCCCTCTTCCTGTCAATCTCCTTGCTATCGGCTGTGCGAATGGATTCTTCGTTAAATCCATCACCCAGCAACGATCCGCTATGTACCCGTTCGGCGGTGCATACGCATGAGCAGTAGTAACCTGTTCGCTGCGCTGCAAAATACGGCAGCGAGCGATCGACTTGGAATGACCCCCAAAGGCCGGTCATTGCAGGTTGCTGGATGACACGTGCAATTCATTCCTGGGCTAATCAAATTAAGGGAGGTCTTTCGGGTGATATGACCTTAGTTAATACTGTTACTTTCCTGAATCACAGTCAGGACATGGCAAGAGTCCTCTGTGACTCCTTAAAGAGATTGGCGATATTATGCTAGGACATGGCTATGGCTGTGTCTGCACGCAGAACCATATGGTTGCGTCAGTGGATTACTGATACTGACTCAAAACGTAATATGGAATCTCTTCCCTTCACAGGTGAATGGCTCTTTGGAGGTGAATTGGACGCATGAATTTCCAAAGCTACTGCTGGAAAATCCACGTTTCTCCCTTCGCCTGCTAGACGTACCTACCCGGGACTGTCTACTCAATCCTTTCGGTCCTCCAGATTTCGATCTAGGGACAGAGGGGCCTCCAACGCAGCTAGAAGCTCGAGAGGTAAACCTAAGAAACCAGCTGTTGCCGGATCTCAGGGCCAGAACATCAGCTCTGCTTCCGCAAAGACTTCAGCATGACGGTGCCCACCCACCCTGAGGGGATCTCGTGGTGGGAGCTTGGTTACGTCACTACAGCCACATCTGGGACGGTTCTAACCAAGATGCTTGGGTAAAGGACCTTATCTCTCAGGGTTACAAGCTGGAGTTTAACGGTACTCCTCCCCAACGATTTTTCAAATCAAGCTTACCAGCTTTAGAAAATATGCATGGTACGCTACTGCTGGCCATCAACAAGTTGGTCCAGTCCCAGGTCATTGTTCCAGTACCCCTACTACAACAGGGACAGGGTTTCTACTGTTTGTAGTACAAAAACCAGACGGGTCTGTGAGACCCATTCTGAATTTGAAGTCCTTGAATCCTTACCTGAAGGTTTTCAAATTCGAGATGGAATCTTTGAGAGCGGTGATTGCAGGTCTGGAACAGCAGGAATTTCTTATGTCCATGGATATCAAGGATGCTTACCTACATATCCCAATTTGGCCTCCTCATCAGGCATATCTGAGGTTTGCCCTGCTGAACGATCACTACCAGTTTCAGGCGTTACCCTTCGGCCTGTCTACAGCTCCAAGGGTGTTCACGAAGGTGATGGCGGAAATGATGTTTCAACTCAGGGTCCAGGGGTTCAATGTTATTCCATATCTGGACGATCTCCTGATAAAAGCAAGCTCCAGGGAGTTTCTATTGCTCCATATAGATCGCACTTTCCAACTTCTGTCACACCCCGGGTGGATCCTCAATCTGCAGAAGTTCCACCTGGAACCATCTCAACGGCTCGTTTCTGGGGATGCTATTGGATACTGTAGCACAGAAAGTGTTCCTCCCAGAGGACAAAGTAAGAACACTTTAAGAAATGATTCGCATGGTGCTCCGACCTGCTCGAGTCTCCATTCATCTTTGCCTAAAATTGTTGGGAAAGATGGTGGCCTCGTACGAGACGATTCAATTCAGAAGGTTTCATGCCAGACCGTTCCAACTGGACATCCTGAACAAGTGGTCCGGTTCCCATCTTCAGATGCACCAGATGATTCGGCTGTCACCTCAGGCCAGGATCTCTCTCCTGTGGTGGCTACAGTCTTCCAACCTGCTGGAAGGCTTGACGCTTTGGGATTCATGATTAGATCCTCCTCACGATAGATGCGAGTCTGAGAGGATGGGGAGCTGTCACCCAGGGGGCGCAGTTCCAGGGCAGGTGGTCTGCCCAAGAGGCCCTACTTCCGATCAACATTCTGGAACTTCGGGCTATCTACAATGCTTTGATTCAGGCATCCCCTTACCTCCAGAATCAGGTGATCCAGGTGCAGTCGGACAACGCTACGGCGGTGGCTTACATCACTCGACAAGGAGGGACAAAAAGCAAGGCCTGCATGCAAGAAGTGTCAAGAGTACTCCTCTGGGCAGAAAGAAATGCAAGAGCACTGCCCGCGATCTTCATTCCGGGGGTGGACAACTGGGAAACGGACTTCCTAAGTTGCTACGACCTCCACCCTCAGGTTTTTCAGCAAATCATCGACAGGTGGGGATGCCCACAGATCGACATGATGGCCTCTCGTCTCAACAAGAAGCTTTGCTGCTATTGCTCATGAACCAGGGACCCGCAGGCGAGCGCAGTGGATGCTCTGACATCGCCTTGGCCTTACCAGCTGGTCTACCTGTTTCCACCTATTCCGCTGATCCCAAAGGTGCTCAAGCGGATCAGACATCAAAGAGTGGAAGCATATCTTGATTGCCCCAGATTGGCCCTGAAGAACATGGTACACGGCTCTTCTGGACATGTCCGTAGGGGACCCTTGGCCTCTACCGCTAAGAAGGGATCTTCTTCAACAAGGACCGTTCGTCTACCCGGACTTATGGCGGCTTCGTTTGATGGCATGGAAGTTGAGCAGAACATACTAGCTCACAAAGGGCTTTTCAAAAAGGTCATTGCAACTATGGTGCAAGACAGAAAACCTGTGACGTCAAAACACTATCATATCTGGCGGAGATATGTCTCTTGGTGCGAGGAATGCACATATCCCTCTGCAGAATTCAACTTGGGAAGGTTCTTACGATTCCTGCAGGCTGGAGTGGATAAAGGCTTACGTCTGGGATCCATTATGGTCTAGATTTCAGCTCTTTCCATCTTCAGAAGAAATTGTCTCTCTTGCCAGAAGTTCAGACCTTCTTGCAAGTTTTGTTCACATACAACCTCCATTCGTGCTGCCTATGGCACCTTGGGATCTGGATGTAGTGTTACGTTTTCTACAGTCTTCTGGTTTGAACCTCTGACGGCAGTAGAAGATAAATACCTCACGTGGAAAACGCTGATGTTACTGGCCCTGGCTTCTGCTAGACGTGTCTCAGAATTGGGGGCTTTGTCGTGCAAAATGTCAGAGCTCAGGACTAGACAGCAGTTCCTGCCGAAGGTGGTCTCCGTGTTTCACTTGAATCAACCTTTCGTGATTCCGTCCAGTTCTGACATTTCTGCTCCTCTGGAGGCATTGGATGCTGTGCGTGCCTTGAAAATTTATATCAAAAGGACGGCTCGGATCAGAAAGTCGGATTCCTTGTTCGTGCTCTATGATGCGCAGAAAAAGGGCTGCCCTGCTTCTAAGCAGTCTATTGCTCGTTGGATTAGGCTTACTATCCAACATGCCTATGCATCGGCAGCTTTGCTGGTTCCGCAGTCACTGAAGGCCCACTCCGCAAGATCGGTGGGCTCTTCCTGGGTGGCTGCACATGGAGTCTCGGCCCTGCAACTATACCAAGCTGCTACCTAGTCGGGGAAGAACACCTTTGTGAAGTTCTACAGGTTTGATACCCTGACCAAAGAGGATACCCAGTTTGGGCAGGCGGTGCTGTAGATGTCCGCCCATTCTGGAAGCTTTGGGACATCCCCATCGTACTAATCTGTCCCCAATATCCCTTAAGGATGTTAGAAAAAATAGGATTTTAAATACCTACCGGTAAATCCTTTTCTCGTAGTCCATAAGGAATATTGGGCGCCCACCTCTGTGCGATGACTTTCTGCAGGTTCTCGGTTATGTGTTCCTGTTCAGCTGTTGCTGTTAATGTTGCCAGATGTTGCTGTCTAAGATATATATTGGTGTGCTTGAGTGAAAATCTCACCACACTTTTTGTTGTTATGTTCCTTTTCTCAAGTATGTCATTCTCCTTCGGGCACTGTTTACCTATAACTGAGCTGTAGGAGGGGGCATAGAGGGGAGGAGCCAGCACGCCCAGTTGAAGAAATTTAAAGTGCACTGGCTCCTTTGGACCCATCTATACCTATTGTACTAATCTGTCCCCAATATCCCTTAAGGACCACGAGAAAAGGATTTACCGGTAGGTATTTAAAATCTTATTTAATACATTACTAACTTGCAAAACATTTTTAAACAGAAATAATTGCCGCGTGTTTGTGCCACTGCTCCGCTGCTTAGTTTAGCCAGCCAGCTTTTGGCATATGCTGGTGAACAATATTGTGAGCTGAGATCACCGGACCTGGTCTGCACATGCGCAGTAGGGGTCCTGCGCATGTGCAGGACCTCACCATCGGGTTAAATGCAGTAAGGATCGCATCAGCGATCCTTACTGAATCCCCCCCTAATTCACTAAAATGTTAAACAGCACATGTGTGATATGGAGTGTATACACAAAGTCGCAGTTAGAATCATGGTATCAGAGATGTATTGGAATTGTGCCTGGGTGCTCCTGGATAGTGACTGCGAGGTGGCTATCTAGATGCATGGCGATGGTTTGTCTTATGGGCGTGTTATGGTAGTGTCACAGGTTGTGGACTCAGTCACTCTCTTTGGAGGCTACTCTGGCAGAGAATCTGCACCTACATGGGGCTGATGCAAGTTTTGATGGTGCAACAAACTGATGGTCGCGTCTAAACACGCGCCAAGCAGTACTGTATTTTAGCATTTAAACATGCAGAGGATGAATGAACACCAGGTAGTGGTGTCACTAGGGGAATGCGGGCCACACCCAGGTGTCACCCTCTGAGGGGTGACACCAAAATGCCGACCTCTCCTTAGTAAAAGGAGCCGGGTGCTGCAGTCGGCTTCTGTTACAGTGTAGGAGCCAGCAATGCAGCCAGATAAGTCTCCGAGAGCAGCCCAGCATCTTCATACTGGGCATGCTCCTGGAGACTGATGACAATAGGGGTCGGGCTGCGAGGCCATGCCCCGTCCCGTGAGGTCACGTCCCCTTGCCATGAGGCCATGCCGTATTTTGGGCACACAAACAAAGGTGCGTGCAGAGGGCTTTCCATCACACCAGGTGTCACTAACACCGGTTACCAGGGGCATATCCAGAGAGGAGGAGGCCCGTGTGCAGGCTCCATCTGAGCCCCCTCCTCTCTAGCCGGCAGTGTTGTAGAGCTCTGGGCACTAGGGGACCCTAGCCCTGACCCAGAGCATAGAGTGCATGCGCAGATATCTGGGAAAATGGCACAGCGGCCATTTTTCCAGTGATTTTTCTATTGCGCATGTGTGAAACACTAAGAAAATGGCGCTGTGATTTCTGCAGCTGCGCTGAAGGACTCCGGAGGGTGAGTTTTAAAAATAATGGGTGCAGGATGTGCGGTGTGGGCACACCCTGGACTCCAGGGGCCCGTGTGCACTGCACACACTGCACCCATTATAAAAACGCCAGTGCCAGTGACGCTCCTAACACCACGGTAGCTGTATTTGCATAAAGTCGCTGAGCCAATACCGGCAGAAGACAAGACATGGACACTGCAAAGTGCAAAAGAGTATCTGGCTATGTTATCACTATGTGAATAACACTATGGGTCTTATTCAGACTTGAACGCAGGAATGCAGTGGCTGCATTCAGAAGGTCTGCACATGCGAAGCAGCTACAGTACGCATGCACAACCCTTCATCCCAGGCGAGGGGTATATGGGGGCAGTAGAGCAGGAAACCAATTTTTGGGGTGTCCTGATGATGTCGCCTGCATTTCCTGCGAGTGGAAACATGGCACCGGTCCGGGTCTACCCAATGGTATATTTATAATGGGTGCAGTGTATGTTGTGGACACGGGCCCCCGGGGGCCAGGGGAGCCCACATTGCACACCCTCCACCCATTATTTTTAACACCCTCCAAAGCTGCAGAAATCAGTGGGAAAAAGACGCAGTGCAATTTTCCTGGTGTTTTGCGCATGCGCAGTAGGAAAATCACTGGGAAAATGGTCGCCGCACCATTTTCCCGGAGATCTTTGCATTCGCTCTAGGCTCTGGAACAGCGCTAAGGTCCCCTAGTGCCCAGAGCTCTACAGCACTGCCGGTTAGAGAGTAGGGGGCATAGGGGGTCATTCTGACCTGATCGCTCGCTGCAGTACATCGCAGCGATCAGGTCAGAACAGCGTATGCGCCAGCAGCGCATGGCTGAAGGCCGACGGCTGTCATTGCCTAGCGATCACCTCTGCCTGATTGACAGGCAGAGGCGATCGCTGGGCGGGAGAGGGCGGAACGGCGGCGCTTGGTCACCGCTTTGTGGGCGCGGTCCGTGCGGGGGGCGGGCCGCAGTGGCTGCATGATGTCACACACAGACGCCTGCGACACGGGCAGCGATGAGTAACTCCCGGCCAGCCGCAGGAGCTGCGCTGGCTGGGAGCTACTCTTTAAGTACAAAAGCATCGCCGTTGTGCAATACTTTTGTACTTGTGCGGGGGGGCGGACTAGCCCTGTGCTGGGCATCCCCCTGCATGTCAGTATAAGTGATCGTAGCTGTGCTAAATTTAGCACAGCTACGATCTAGTCTGAATGACCCCCATAACCGGAGCCTGCACACAGGCCTCCTCGTCTAGATACGCCCATGGGTCTACCTCTATTCGATGCTGAGCCACACTTGCAGGGCAGCCTTGACTTGTGCTGGGTGGCCCCCAGCATGTGAGTAGTATGGTTGCAGATTTTGCTGTGATAACAAAATCTGCAACCAACTCTGAATAACCCCCTATATCCTCTAATGCTGGGTACACACTTATAGCTGTATCTGCCGATCAATTGATCTCCAGATATATCTATAGGCGGATCAGGCAGTGTGTTGTACATACACAGTGCCCAATCCGTCGGGACTGACGTCATGAACTGGGTGGGCATTGACATACGCCCGCCCAGTTGTAATGTCAGTCACTGCCGACGTCTGCAGCAAGTGTACGGGCAGTCGGCTATATAGTTAGATATATTGGCCGTTGGCTGTGTTGCAGGGCGATGCCATTTGTCTGTGAACGACAGCTTACACAGACATATCGCTTGTACACACTGGCCGACGGGCAAGAAATATATTGGCCGTTCAATAGAGTACCCAGCATAAGCATAAAACTGTACCATAGAATTGTCACCCATTCTGTAGAGACACAGTGACCTAAAATACTAAACTTTTAAAAATCAACAGAAATAAACTTTATTTTTGTAATTTGATTACTCAGCATTAGCTGATATTTTAAATAATAGAACACAGGTTCTCAAACTTGGTCCCCAGGACCCCACACAGTGCATGTTTTGTAAGTAACCCAGCAGGTGCACAGGTGTATTCATTACTCTCTGGCACATTTTAAAAGGTCCACAGGTCGACTCTGTGAGGAGACCGGCAAAACATGCACTGTGTGGGGTCCTGAGGACCGAGTCTGAGAACCTGTGTAACAGAAAAATAATTAGATCAATCTGTTTGCTTTTTATATATATATATATATATATATATATATTTATTTATTATTATTATTATTATTATTATTTTTTGGGGGGGGGGGGCTTTTGAGAACTTAATGTTGACAAGGACATTAATAATAACAGTAAAAATAAAACATGTAAAAGAGAATAAAAAAGCAGAGACAAAGTTTAATGGTTGTGCATTATAATTGTATTATAAGTGTGCTTTTCCATTAAAGCTGGATAATATAAGGTATTTTTTTTACTTTATCCTAAGTACAAAAAAAAAACAAAAAACAAACAAACAAACAAGTGAGCAATCATACCATAACAGTAATAAAACAGTATTATTGAAGGCATTTTCACAATATTTAAGAAATTTACTAAATCTCTCCCCTTTCTAATGGGCCCTACACACTGGCGAATTTGCCGCCGAGGTGACCAACGGGCGATATGGCTGACGGATGACCCGGCGGCACAGAAGGGGGGGGGGGGGGCAACGGGGAAAGTGAAGTTTCTTCACTCACTGATGTAACCCGGCCCCATAGCCCTGCATGCTAATATGGACGATATTGTCCATATTGGCATGCAGATATAAATGAACCGGCACCAATGATGAACGAGCGCGGGGCCGGGTGGGTTAGGGATAGTATTAGGATTAGCGTTATCATTAAAATACTTACCATGATCCATCGGAATTCAGATCATCAGGACGCTGCTGTAGGGATTTCGTTACCAACATGTAAGAAGGTGTTAAAATAGGAAAGACAAATTTCTAAATCAATTATTTTAAAATCTAAATATTGTCCCTAAATTACAATTCATCCAAAAAAGAAAATCACGATAGTTTTGCTTATTCTCTTAATGGGTAACAGAATAAGCTTGTTTGTGGCCAGCTTTTACGATTACATACCTCCCAACATTGGTAGTTCAGGGAGTGGGACCCTGGACACGCTGAAGGTGCGCATGCTCCCATAAAGGGGGTGGAGCCTCAGGGAAAGATGTGCAGCCACACAGTACCCCTGTTACTTTGACTGTGGGGGCGTGCCCAGCACTCTCCAAGATGCTGGGCTGTCCACAGGCTTTCCCAGCACTGTGAATAGGCATCTATTCATCCGGTGCTTACCCACTGAGTGAAGGACAGTTTGGAGGCATGCAATTGAGATGTGCTGGATAACTTTATTCTATTTATCATTGGTGGTAGTGTGGCTCCAAAAAGTTTGAAAATTGATTGTATAGGGGTATTTATAAAAACAAATGCTGACAGGAGTCTGCCCAACGAAGAGATTTGTGGTAAAATGATAGGCATTTTGGGATCACTGGGAGGACAGGATCAAAGAGGCAACTGGGGAGAGGGATCAGAAAATTTAGCAATGCTCCCTCATAGGGACAGTGGCTACTGCCATCTGAAGTTTGTTTTAGCTAACAGGGCTAATTAATAAATAGGACCAAAAATTTGGACTGCGAACTGTGTGGCACCCCGGAACTTGGTGTGTGTTCCCCTTTAAAGATGTTTGCTGCAGCTCCGCAGCAGCTGGAGAAATCCTGGGGCAGGAGGAGTTAACTGCAGCCATGGGGTCCGTTCACTTGGCCTAAGGAGAGCTGATTCATGAGAGGCTGATGGGAGAAGCAGAGAGTACTGGGAAGAAGAAGGTGGGGAGCGTGGTGTGTGCTGAAAGACTGAAGAATGCGGAGCAGAGCAGGAACTGTATAATAAAGACAGCTGGTAGGTGAGAGCACCGGAGTGTTGCTGGAGCACGGGTGTTGAGACACTGCGGCTGGAGGACCAGATACTGCCAAGCCTATTGAGAGGCGCAGATGCCGCGGTCATGTTGAGAGAGTGAGGAGCCATTACAGCAAGAGTAGGCAGCCTGAAACTCTGCTTACCTGGGACTGAGTGTGTACTGATTGAAATTGACAGCAAGCCACAGGTAAATGTGCCTTCAGCCTCCGCACTTGTGTTACAGAATGACCAGTGTTTAAGAAGGACACAACCAGCAGCTCCATATTGTGCCAGTAATACTCATATAAAGATAACTTGATAGAGTTTTTTTTACAAGTTCAAGAGAAATAGTGTTCAAGGGCTGAGTTTAAATATAAGGATAAGAGACATTTTGCTGTTAAAGGAATGAGTTTATGCAACACAGACAGATAGTTATAGGACTGAGCTAATTATGCAAGAGTTAATCAAGCCCTGCAACTGAATGAGACTGTTTGTCCTACATGAAAGCCCCCTCGTTGTGACATAAGTGTTGTTGTCTGGAGATATTGTTATTCCTTTGCTAGTTACATCCTCTTTGCAATAAAGAACTGAGTAGTATTGACATTTCCCATCCCAGGATCCCCTCAATAACTGTGTGCCCATACCCCTTTGATACACTGTGACACAGCAAACTTAAATAAGAGCTCCAATGATAATAAGATTTCTGTTACATTGGCTAGGGAAAGGCAGAAAGTCAGTATTTAGGATTACGAAAAGCATTGTCATTATTATAGTATATAATATTCTTATCATCACATTGTAGAATGGAATGCACAGTATCTGATATAATTTCATGATTCCAATAATTTTATGTTAATTTTGTGATTCCAATGGTTTTTCATCCTGATTCCAATTCTTCTTCTTCTGTTATTCTAATTGACTGTCTTTTGCATATTAGATGGTCTTTGTGGTGTGAACTGTAGAGAATTGTATGAATTGTATATTCCAGTTATTCCTGTATGCCAAAGTCTTATTTTTTGTTTTTTACAACCAAAGCAACATCCTTTACGTAACCAATCATTCCAAATCCAGAGTTCATTGCAGATCTATAAAAAGACATCCTGTTAAATTTGCTGACTCACTCCTGATTTGTATCACTCTCCTACCTCTCTTTGTGCACCTTACTACGAGACAAGATACGGGGAACAACACTTTAGAGAAAAGGTCCGCCACATAGCCACCCAACACCTGTGATACCTCTCTCAACCACTTAGACATATCCTGCCAACCCCGAGGGTGTTACATCTGCAGCTTTAAGTACCCTAGTGCTGGAGATATCTGTAAAATTCTCTGTTCATTTGTAGGGATTCGTTATGCAATAGGTAGTATCAATGCCTATTTCCCTATAGATTGTATCTCTTTTTACCAAGTTTTTTCTTTTACTGTTGTTCCAATTGTAAAGCGCAATACAACATGCTGCGCTATATAAGAAACTGTTAATAAATAATACATTCGTAAACAAACCATGAAAAAAATGTCTTTGTTTAAAGTTTTAACACATATTTAATGAAGTAAATTTTTGCTGAGTAAGTTATAGAATATATCGTTTGCCTTATTAATTTTGTAAAAACATCCTGTGTAACATTAGAGCTGTTCCATTTTCAGTACTTGTAAGCTCTAAGGAGGTCTCCCATTGGTAAAGCAACAGTACAAACCTTAGCCTAGCTGGACAGAAAGAGGACTGCCAGGAACGGGTAAGTATGTAACTGTGGGAAGGAGGGAGCAGGATGGAAAGGGGTATAGCAGAACAGTAAACAGAGAGGGATTGGTACAAGACAAAGCGATTGGCAAAGCAGCAGACAGAATGGGTACAGGGCAATACAAAGCGGGGAGTGGGGTAGTGAACAGAGCAAGGTGTCCAGAGTTGTTCTTGAGTCACTAATGACTGATACTACCAGGGTTGGCTGGCCCACAGGGGTACAACATTAACCCCCAGTGGGCCACACTGTCTGTGGGCACATCTCCTCCTCTAGGTATTAGGTTCCAGACTGTGCACTTGAATTATACATTATACATATGTTACTTTATACTGCACAAGACTAAAGTGTATTTTCTACAGGGCATTGCTGGTACATTATAATGCATGGACTAGCAGTATTTACTATATATTTTTATCAAGGGCCCCAGACCAAAGCTCTGTGGCAGCTGGCTACACCCCCTCTGGAGCATGGCCACACCCTTAAACATGGACCTCTACCACTGCATTCCCCCCGATGAGCCCATCATGCTCCAGTCCGACACTGGATACTACAAACCTTGATAAGTATTTTTTTATGTTGGGACTACTCGAAGCGCTTTATCAATATATTTACCTATCTTTATTAAACTGTTTTTGTGCCTATTGAAATTTTGCATGTTTTTTCAGACTTGTAATGGATTTTATTATAAGAATACCTATATATTTATATATTGTGAACAAATTTGTTGGTGCCCTTACATCTCATCAAAACAATGCTTTATTACTCCTGATAAAATTAAAAGCCTCATCATGGCAACCGCTGTCCCAGTTGATAGCAGTCACTCTTTACATATATGTCTCCCATATATTACAGACAGCATCGGAGACCCCCTTATACTACATACAACATTGGAGACCCCCAAATACTACAGATGACATTAGTAACTGCCATATAATAAAGACAGCATTAGTGACATCCATATACTACAAACAGCATTAATGACCCCCATATACTACACACAGCATTAGTGATCCCCATAACAACACTCAGCATTAGTGATCTCCATATACTACACACAGCATTGGTGACCTCCACATACTACAAACAGCATTAGTGACTCCCATATACTACACACAGCATTAGTGATCCCCATAACAACACTCAGCATTAGTGATCTCCATATACTACACACAGCATTGGTGACCTCCACATACTACAAACAGCATTAATGACCCCCATATACTACACACAGCATTAGTGATCCCCATAACAACACTCAGCATTAGTGATCTCCATATACTACACACAGCATTGGTGACCTCCACATACTACAAACAGCATTAGTGACTCCCATATACTACACACAGCATTAGTGATCCCCATAACAACACTCAGCATTAGTGATCTCCATATACTACACACAGCATTGGTGACCTCCACATACTACAAACAGCATTAATGACCCCCATATACTACACACAGCATTAGTGATCCCCATAACAACACTCAGCATTAGTGATCTCCATATACTACACACAGCATTGGTGACCTCCACATACTACAAACAGCATTAGTGACTCCCATATACTACACACAGCATTAGTGATCCCCATAACAACACTCAGCATTAGTGATCTCCATATACTACACACAGCATTGGTGACCTCCACATACTACAAACAGCATTAATGACCCCCATATACTACACACAGCATTAGTGATCCCCATAACAACACTCAGCATTAGTGATCTCCATATACTACACACAGCATTGGTGACCTCCACATACTACAAACAGCGTTAGTGACTCCCATATACTACACACAGCATTAGTGATCCCCATAACAACACACAGCATTAGTGATCCCCATAACAACACACAGCATTAGTGATCTCCATATACTACACACAGCATTTGTGACCTCCACATACTACACACAACATTAGTGATCCCCATATACTACACACAGCATTGGTGACCTCCATATACTACACACAGCATTGGTGATCCCCATATACTACACACAGCCAGAGGCGTAACTAGGGTTTTCGGAGCCCAGGGCAAGATGGAAAATGGCGCCCCCCCCCCCAGAAAAAAAAAACATACAAAAAGAAAAATGTGCGCGCGGCGAAAAAAAATGGGCGTGGCCACACACCAGAAGGGGTGTGGCCACGCTCCAGAAGGGGTGTGGCCACTGAAAATGGCCCACAGTGCCAGTTACATTGCCCCACAGTGCCAGTTACATTGCCCCACAGTGCCGGATACATTGCCCCACTCAGTGCCAGTTACATTGCCCCACAGTGCCAGTTACATTGCCCCACAGTGTCGGTTACATTGCCCCACAGTGCCGGTTACATTGCCCCACAGTGCCGGATACATCGCCCCACAGTGCCGGATACATTGCCCCACAGTGCCAGTTACATTGCCCCACTCAGTGCCAGTTACATTGCCCCACTCAGTGCCAGATACATGCCCCACTCAGTGCCAGATACATGCCCCACTCAGTGCCAGATACATGCCCCACTCAGTGCCAGATACATGCCCCACAGTGCCAGTTACATTGCCCCACAGTGCCGGATACAATGCCCCACAGTGCCGGATACAATGCCCCACAGTGCCGTATACATGCCCCACAGTGCCAGATACATTGCCCCACAGTGCCAGTTAAATGCCCCACAGTGCCAGGCCCCACTCAGTGCCAGTTACATGCCCCACAGTGCCAGGCCCCACTCAGTGCCAGTTACATGCCCCACAGTGCCAGGCCCCACTCTGCCAGTTACATGCCCCATTTGGTGCCAGTTACATGCCCCACAGTGCCAGATACATTGCCCCACAGTGCCAGATATATGCCCCACAGTGCCAGGCCCCACTCAGTGCCAGTTACATGCCCCATTTGGTGCCAGTTACATGCCCCACAGTGCCAGATACATTGCCCCACAGTGCCAGATACATTGCCCCACAGTGCCAGGCCCCACTCAGTGCCAGTTACATGCCCCATTTGGTGCCAGTTACATGCCCCACAGTGCCAGATACATTGCCCCACAGTGCCAGATATATGCCCCACAGTACCAGGCCCCACTCAGTGCCAGTTACATGCCCCATTTGGTGCCAGTTACATGCCCCACAGTGCCAGATACATTGCCCCACAGTGCCAGTTACATGCCCCACAGTGCCAGTTACATTGCCCCACAGACAGTGCCAGATACATGCCCCACAGTGTCAGTTACATTGCCCCACAGTGCCAGATACATGCCCCACAGTGCCAGATACATTGCCCCACAGTGCCAGATACATGCCCCACTCAGTGCCAGATACATGCCCCACAGTGCCAGTTACATTGCCCCACAGTGCCGGATACAATGCCCCACAGTGCCGGATACATGCCCCACAGTGCCAGATACATTGCCCCACAGTGCCAGTTAAATGCCCCACAGTGCCAGGCCCCACTCAGTGCCAGTTACATGCCCCATGGTGCCAGGCCCCACTCAGTGCCAGTTACATGCCCCATTTGGTGCCAGTTACATGCCCCACAGTGCCAGATACATTGCCCCACAGTGCCAGATACATTGCCCCACAGTGCCAGGCCCCACTCAGTGCCAGTTACATGCCCCATTTGGTGCCAGTTACATGCCCCACAGTGCCAGATACATTGCCCCACAGTGCCAGATATATGCCCCACAGTGCCAGGCCCCACTCAGTGCCAGTTACATGCCCCATTTGGTGCCAGTTACATGCCCCACAGTGCCAGATACATTGCCCCACAGTGCCAGATATATGCCCCACAGTGCCAGGCCCCACTCAGTGCCAGTTACATGCCCCATTTGGTGCCAGTTACATGCCCCACAGTGCCAGATACATTGCCCCACAGTGCCAGTTACATGCCCCACAGTGCCAGTTACATTGCCCCACAGACAGTGCCAGATACATGCCCCACAGTGCCAGTTACATTGCCCCACAGTGCCAGATACATGCCCCACAGTGCCAGATACATTGCCCCACAGTGCCAGATACATTGCCCCACAGTGCCAGATACATGCCCCACTCAGTGCCAGATACATGCCCCACAGTGCCGGATACAATGCCCCACAGTGCCGGATACATGCCCCACAGTGCCAGATACATTGCCCCACAGTGCCAGTTAAATGCCCCACAGTGCCAGTTAAATGCCCCACAGTGCCAGGCCCCACTCAGTGCCTGTTACATGCCCCATGGTGCCAGGCCCCACTCAGTGCCAGTTACATGCCCCATTTGGTGCCAGTTACATGCCCCACAGTGCCAGATACATTGCCCCACAGTGCCAGATATATGCCCCACAGTGTCAGGTACCACTCAGTGCCAGTTACATGCCCCATTTGGTGCCAGTTACATGCCCCACAGTGCCAGATATATGCCCCACAGTGCCAGGCCCCACTCAGTGCCAGTTACATGCCCCATTTGGTGCCAGTTACATGCCCCACAGTGCCAGATACATTGCCCCACAGTGCCAGATATATGCCCCACAGTGCAAGGCCCCACTCAGTGCCTGTTACATGCCCCATTTGGTGCCAGTTACATGCCCCACAGTGCCAGATACATTGCCCCACAGTGCCAGTTACATGCCCCACAGTGCCAGTTACATCGCCCCACAGACCGTGCCAGATACATGCCCCACAGTGCCAGTTACATTGCCCCACAGACAGTGCCAGATACATGCCCAACAGTGCCAGGCCCCACTTGGTGCCAGATACATGCCACCCCGTGCCGCCGTACCGCCCCCCCGTGCCGCCGGACCCCCCCCCCCCCCCCCGTCACTTACCGGCCGGTGGCTTCTTGTTGCTATGTGAGGGGAGGAGAGCGCAGCGCAGTGCCTCTCCTTCCCCTCGCCGCTCCAGGTCTCCGGCGGCTGTCTGGCGCCGGTTCGCCAGCCAATCAGAGCTCGCGGACCGGCAGCCAATCAGGAGCCGGTCCGCAAGCTCTGATTGGCCAGCGCCGGAGACCGGACACAGCAGCGCTGCTGGCAGCGCTGCTAGTGCTGGCAGCGGCGGTGAGGGGAGGGAGAGACGCTGCGCTCTCCTCCCCTCACATTTAGGGTTGACAGGGGCGAGTGGGGCATGATGCCCTGGACGCCGGCGGCGCCCCCCTCTCCTGGGCCTGCCAAGGCGCCCAGGGCACGTGCCCCACTCGCCCTACCCTAGATACGCCTCTGCACACAGCATTGGTGATCCCTATATACTACACACAGCATTGGTGACCTCCATATACTACACACAGCATTGGTGACCTCCATATACTACACACAGTATTGGTGACCTCCATATACTACATACAGCATTGGTGATCTCCATATACTACACACAGCATTGGTGATCCCTATATACTACACACAGCATTGGTGACCTCCATATACTACACACAGCATTGGTGACCTCCATATACTACACACAGCATTGGTGACCCCCATATACTACACACAGCAACAGTGACCCCCATATATTACAGACAGCATCAGTGACTACTATATACTACAGACCGTATTAATTCAGTATTTAATAGGTCTATCCAGCATGGAGCATACTATCCCCCATTGAAAGGAGTAGGTGGCATGCCACAGTTTTTTATTAAATAAGTAGATTGTGCATAAGTAATCCAACATTTTAAGACCTCTTAGAGCCTTTGCATTAGGGTGTGCAAATGAAAGAAAGAAAAAAGGATTACTTATGCACAATATACTGATGTAATAAAAACTGTGGAGTGCCACCTATTCCTGGGACTTATTGACACCGTACAACCTGATTTGTGTCAACTTAATTCTTTTCATGCTCTTCAACTCTTTGAATATCTTAGACTACACTATTAAAGGCAGAAATGTTTCTGCAAAGCTGATCTTTTCTATCTAAAAACCCGAAGATCACAGGCTTTCCATACCAGCTACTGCACAAAACCATTTTAAATTGCAGCTTTATAAAGAGTTTTCCAAGGAGCATGTTTAGTTAAAGGAACGTATCTCACACACACACACACACACACACACACACACACACACACACACACACACACACACACACACACACACACACACACACACGTGGCCAGTATTTACATGATTAATTTTGCAATAACATACTTTTTTTGGCGGTAAGGCTCCTCAGTCAGTGGAATGCTCACGCCTCCCATGCAGACGTTACTGAACTCCAGCAGGCAGATCCCTACGTCCCGTCCCTCCTCCTTCCTGTTTCCTCCCTCCTCTTATTCCCAGCATGCTGTGCATGCACAACCATGACCAAACTCGGAGTTGAGAGGCCAATATGAAGGTTGATGATGAGCTCATCACCCTTTATTGATTTGATGACACTGCAACCGCGGAACCTCCGCTGGTGTGCCCCTTCCATCTCTCCATCACCGATGGAGTTGATTCTGTGTTGCGGCACTCAGTGCAGCTCCAGGCATCATTTAATAAGTCAGGCTGACTCATGAAATGCTGTCAGCTTTGGGACCCTTCATTACGGTGGGCCCTGGTGCATTGCACCGGTTGCACCGCCGCAAGTTCCACCACTGCTGCTACACAATTAGCAGTGATACTTACTGGTGGACGCACATGCATGACCCGATCCCTCTTCGCAATCCCAAAGGAAGGAGTGGAGCTCTAAGAACCAGTGCCATCAGCAAACTTTGCTGAATACTAGGCAGTCCTAATATTGAATGGGCCTGTTACATAAAACTTAAAACTATCTGTCTGTTTGTCTATCTTTCTGTCAAAAATAATCTGATCTTGTTTTAAATATTACAAACTACAAACTTCAATTGTCCTAGATTATTTAAGAAATTAATATAGATTAAGTATGAATTAAGTCAAGACTTAAAGCAGAACATTTGTAATAGGTAACTTTATTTCCTGCCTGTCTTAATTTACAAACTGTAATTTTGCCTGCACATGCTTTAAAATGAGGTCTGAATCTTAATAAACCTATATTTATAATATAAATAAATCAGTTAACCCAATTAAAGAGCATGAGTCACCATGAAAGTATTTTACATGTAAAGGGACAGAAAGTAAATGCAGAAATAATGGATCCTACTGCTGTCACTACTGAAACTTTAATTTGCAAAATTGTTGCTTTAGGGAAATGATTGCAAATTGAAGGAAATGGATGCTATTTAGGGGCAAACACAAGATTTCTAAATGGGGGTGGGTGTTTCCAAATGTTTTATTAAAGAGAGATTGGCCCTCATTCCGAGTTGTTCGTTCGCTAGCTGCTTTTAGCAGCATTGCACACGCTAGGCCGCCGCCCTCTGGGAGTGTATCTTAACTTAGCAAAATAGCGAACGAAAGATTAGCAGGACTGCTACTAAATAATTTCTTGCAGTTTGAGTAGCTCCAGACCTACTCCTATATTGCAATCACCTCGGTCCGTTTAGTTCCTGGTTTGACGTCACAAATACGCCCTGCGTTCGGCCAGCCACTCCCCCGTTTTTCCTGCCGCTCCTGCGTTTTTACCTGGCACGCCTGCGTTTTTTAGCACACTCCCTGAAAACGGACAGTTTCCGCCCAGAAACACCCACTTCCTGTCAATCACACTACGATCACTCGAGCGTTGAAAAAACGTTGCTCGAGCTTGTGTAAATATCCAAAGTTTTGTGTAAAATTACTTAACGCATGCGCGCTGCGTACCATGTGCATGTGCATTTTCCACCTAATCGCTGCGTTGCGAAAAACGGCAACGAGCGAATAACTCAGAATGACCACCATTGTCATCAGCCCATGAAGGATACGTAATTAGCATGTAACAAGCTATAGTCTGCTCCAAACAAAGTGTAGTTTATGTAATATAGTACGTCAGACATAAGCAGGCCCAATGATCACGGTAAGCCAGATTCTCTCTGGAGCGATGATTGAGCACTCAGATCCACAGATACACACACAGCAGACTTTGAAGGATATCCAACATCGTTTTTCGCACTGTTTTTTGATGTTTCACCAATATTTTTTTACAGGCTATACAGTTTGGATCGCCCGTAAAAAAGTAGCTTTCCTACCAAAAGCACACAAGTACACTACTGTTTCCAGGAATTTGGTTTCGCCTGCCTGAGGTAGGTGAAACAAAATCCGAAGGAACCTGTTTTTCACCTTGACAAAGGGGCATCACGGCCCCAAAACATTGGAATTGTTTGATGGAATAAATTATTTGTTAACACTTTGAAAAAATCCATCTTTGAGTGCCGCTGCTTGTGTAATTTGGTTAAGTGTATACTTTGTTTCCAGAAGGCATCAGAGTACTACTAACTATATAGGAGAGTGACGATCCACATATATATATCTCAATGTATGCACTCTTTCATATTCTTCATCATATAAGGTGCTCACTCAAAAAGCCAGCTATAGCCAGGCCTGGCCACAAAATAGTTTCCAAAGTATGAGGGGACGCTAAATGATCAAAGATTCGTATATATTTATTAGAGATGAGCGCCGGAAATTTTTCGGGTTTTGTGTTTTGGTTTTGTGTTCGGTTCCGCAGCCGTGTTTTGGGTTCGACCGCGTTTTGGCAAAACCTCACCGAATTTTTTTTGTCGGATTCGGGTGTGTTTTGGATTCGGGTGTTTTTTTAAAAAAACACTAAAAAACAGCTTAAATCACAGAATTTGGGGGTCATTTTGATCCCAAAGTATTATTAACCTCAAAAACCATAATTTCCACTCATTTTCAGTCTATTCTGAATACCTCACACCTCACAATATTATTTTTAGTCCTAAAATTTGCACCTAGGTCGCTGGATGACTAAGCTAAGCGACCCTAGTGGCCGACACAAACACCGGGCCCATCTAGGAGTGTCACTGCAGTGTCACGCAGGATGTCCCTTCCAAAAAACCCTCCCCAAACAGCACATGACGCAAAGAAAAAAAGAGGCGCAATGAGGTAGCTGTGTGAGTAAGATAAGCGACCCTAGTGGCCGACACAAACACCGGGCCCATCTAGGAGTGTCACTGCAGTGTCACGCAGGATGTCCCTTCCAAAAAACCCTCCCCAAACAGCACATGACGCAAAGAAAAAAAGAGGCGCAATGAGGTAGCTGTGTGAGTAAGATAAGCGACCCTAGTGGCCGACACAAACACCGGGCCCATCTAGGAGTGGCACTGCAGTGTCACGCAGGATGTCCCTTCCAAAAAACCCTCCCCAAACAGCACATGACGCAAAGAAAAAAAGAGGCGCAATGAGGTAGCTGTGTGAGTAAGATAAGCGACCCTAGTGGCCGACACGAACACCGGGCCCATCTAGGAGTGGCACTGCAGTGTCACGCAGGATGTCCCTTCCAAAAAACCCTCCCCAAAGAGCACATGACGCAAAGAAAAATTAAAGAAAAAAGAGGTGCAAGATGGAATTGTCCTTGGGCCCTCCCACCCACCCTTATGTTGTATAAACAGGACATGCACACTTTAACCAACCCATCATTTCAGTGACAGGGTCTGCCACACGACTGTGACTGAAATGACGGGTTGGTTTGGACCCCCACCAAAAAAGAAGCAATTAATCTCTCCTTGCACAAACTGGCTCTACAGAGGCAAGATGTCCACCTCATCATCATCCTCCGATATATCACCGTGTACATCCCCCTCCTCACAGATTATCAATTCGTCCCCACTGGAATCCACCATCTCAGCTCCCTGTGTACTTTGTGGAGGCAATTGCTGCTGGTCAATGTCTCCACGGAGGAATTGATTATAATTCATTTTAATGAACATCATCTTCTCCACATTTTCTGGATGTAACCTCGTACGCCGATTGCTGACAAGGTGAGCGGCGGCACTAAACACTCTTTCGGAGTACACACTTGTGGGAGGGCAACTTAGGTAGAATAAAGCCAGTTTGTGCAAGGGCCTCCAAATTGCCTCTTTTTCCTGCCAGTATAAGTACGGACTGTGTGACGTGCCTACTTGGATGCGGTCACTCATATAATCCTCCACCATTCTTTCAATGGTGAGAGAATCATATGCAGTGACAGAAGACGACATGTCCGTAATCGTTGTCAGGTCCTTCAGTCCGGACCAGATGTCAGCATCAGCAGTCGCTCCAGACTGCCCTGCATCACCGCCAGCGGGTGGGCTCGGAATTCTGAGCCTTTTCCTCGCACCCCCAGTTGCGGGAGAATGTGAAGGAGGAGATGTTGACAGGTCGCGTTCCGCTTGACTTGACAATTTTCTCACCAGCAGGTCTTTCAACCCCAGCAGACTTGTGTCTGCCGGAAAGAGAGATCCAAGGTAGGCTTTAAATCTAGGATCGAGCACGGTGGCCAAAATGTAGTGCTCTGATTTCAACAGATTGACCACCCGTGAATCCTTGTTAAGCGAATTGAGGGCTCCATCCACAAGTCCCACATGCCTAGCGGAATCGCTCCGTGTTAGCTCCTCCTTCAATGTCTCCAGCTTCTTCTGCAAAAGCCTGATGAGGGGAATGACCTGACTCAGGCTGGCAGTGTCTGAACTGACTTCACGTGTGGCAAGTTCAAAGGGCATCAGAACCTTGCACAACGTTGAAATCATTCTCCACTGCGCTTGAGACAGGTGCATTCCACCTCCTATATCGTGCTCAATTGTATAGGCTTGAATGGCCTTTTGCTGCTCCTCCAACCTCTGAAGCATATACAGGGTTGAATTCCACCTCGTTACCACTTCTTGCTTCAGATGATGGCAGGGCAGGTTCAGTAGTTTTTGGTGGTGCTCCAGTCTTCTGTACGTGGTGCCTGTACGCCGAAAGTGTCCCGAAATTCTTCTGGCCACCGACAGCATCTCTTGCACGCCCCTGTCGTTTTTTAAAAAATTCTGCACCACCAAATTCAAGGTATGTGCAAAACATGGGACGTGCTGGAATTTGCCCATATTTAATGCACACACAATATTGCTGGCGTTGTCCGATGCCACAAATCCACAGGAGAGTCCAATTGGGGTAAGCCATTCCGCGATGATCTTCCTCAGTTGCCGTAAGAGGTTTTCAGCTGTGTGCGTATTCTGGAAAGCGGTGATACAAAGCGTAGCCTGCCTAGGAAAGAGTTGGCGTTTGCGAGATGCTGCTACTGGTGCCGCCGCTGCTGTTCTTGCGGCGGGAGTCCATACATCTACCCAGTGGGCTGTCACAGTCATATAGTCCTGACCCTGCCCTGCTCCACTTGTCCACATGTCCGTGGTTAAGTGGACATTGGGTACAGCTGCATTTTTTAGGACACTGGTGAGTCTTTTTCTGAGGTCTGTGTACATTTTCGGTATCGCCTGCCTAGAGAAGTGGAACCTAGATGGTATTTGGTAACGGGGGCACACTACCTCAAGAAATTGTGTAGTTCCCTGTGAACTAACGGCGGATACCGGACGCACGTCTAACACCAACATAGTTGTCAAGGCCTCAGTTATCCGCTTTGCAGCAGGATGACTGCTGTGATATTTCATCTTCCTCGCAAAGGACTGTTGGACAGTCAATTGCTTACTGGAAGTAGTACAAGTGGTCTTCCGACTTCCCCTCTGGGATGACCATCGACTCCCAGCAGCAACAACAGCAGCGCCAGCAGCAGTAGGCGTTACACGCAAGGATGCATCGGAGGAATCCCAGGCAGGAGAGGAATCGTCAGAATTGCCAGTGACATGGCCTGCAGGACTATTGGCATTCCTGGGGAAGGAGGAAATTGACACTGAGGGAGTTGGTGGGGTGGTTTGCGTGAGCTTGGTTACAAGAGGAAGGGATTTACTGGTCAGTGGACTGCTTCCGCTGTCGCCCAAAGTTTTTGAACTTGTCACTGACTTATTATGAATCCGAGGTGGTTAACGTCCTTACCCCTACTTATTACAGCTTGACAAAGGCAACACACGGCTTGACACCTGTTGTCCGCTTTTCTGTTGAAATACCTCCACACTGAAGAGCTGATTTTTTTGGTATTTTCACCAGGCATGTCAACGGCCATATTCCTCCCACGGACAACAGGTGTCTCCCCGGGTGCCTGACTTAAACAAACCACCTCACCATCAGAATCCTCCTGGTCAATTTCCTCCCCAGCGCCAGCAACACCCATATCCTCCTCATCCTGGTGTACTTCAACACTGACATCTTCAATCTGACTATCAGGAACTGGACTGCGGGTGCTCCTTCCAGCACTTGCAAGGGGCGTGCAAATGGTGGAAGGCGCATGCTCTTCACATCCAGTGTTGGGAAGGTCAGGCATCGCAACCGACACAATTGGACTCTCCTTGTGGATTTGGGATTTCGAAGAACGCACAGTTCTTTGCGGTGCTTTTGCCAGCTTGAGTCTTTTCAGTTTTCTAGCGAGAGGCTGAGTGCTTCCATCCTCATGTGAAGCTGAACCACTAGCCATGAACATAGGCCAGGGCCTCAGCCGTTCCTTGCCACTCCGTGTGGTAAATGGCATATTGGCAAGTTTACGCTTCTCCTCCGACAATTTTATTTTAGGTTTTGGAGTCCTTTTTTTACTGATATTTGGTGTTTTGGATTTGACATGCTCTGTACTATGACATTGGGCATCGGCCTTGGCAGACGACGTTGCTGGCATTTCATCATCTCGGCCATGACTAGTGGCAGCAGCTTCAGCACGAGGTGGAAGTGGATCTTGATCTTTCCCTAATTTTGGAACCTCAACATTTTTGTTCTCCATATTTTAATAGGCACAACTAAAAGGCACCTCAGGTAAACAATGGAGATGGATGGATACTAGTATACTTATGGATGGACTGCCGAGTGCCGACACAGAGGTAGCTACAGCCGTGGACTACCGTACTGTGTCTGCTGCTAATATAGACTGGATGATTGATAATGAGATGAAATCAATATATATATGTATGTATATATAATATCACTAGTACTGCAGCCGGACAGGTAGATAATATATTTATTAGGTAATGATGACTGATGACGGACCTGCTGGACACTGTCAGCTCAGCAGCACCGCAGACTGCTACAGTAAGCTACTATACTCTATAGTAGTATGTACAAAGAAGAAAGAAAAAAAAAAAAAACACGGGTAGGTGGTATACAATTATGGATGGACTGCCGAGTGCCGACACAGAGGTAGCTACAGCCGTGGACTAACGTACTGTGTCTGCTGCTAATATAGACTGGATGATTGATAATGAGATGAAATCAATATATATATGTATGTATATATAATATCACTAGTACTGCAGCCGGACAGGTAGATAATATATTTATTAGGTAATGATGACTGATGACGGACCTGCTGGACACTGTCAGCTCAGCAGCACCGCAGACTGCTACAGTAAGCTACTATACTATAGTAGTATGTACAAAGAAGAAAGAAAAAAAAAAACCACGGGTAGGTGGTATACAATTATGGATGGACTGCCGAGTGCCGACACAGAGGTAGCTACAGCCGTGGACTAACGTACTGTGTCTGCTGCTAATATAGACTGGATGATTGATAATGAGATGAAATCAATATATATATGTATGTATATATAATATCACTAGTACTGCAGCCGGACAGGTAGATAATATATTTATTAGGTAATGATGACTGATGACGGACCTGCTGGACACTGTCAGCTCAGCAGCACCGCAGACTGCTACAGTAAGCTACTATACTCTATAGTAGTATGTACAAAGAAGAAAGAAAAAAAAAAAAACCACGGGTAGGTGGTATACAATTATGGATGGACTGCCGAGTGCCGACACAGAGGTAGCTACAGCCGTGGACTAACGTACTGTGTCTGCTGCTAATATAGACTGGATGATTGATAATGAGATGAAATCAATATATATATGTATGTATATATAATATCACTAGTACTGCAGCCGGACAGGTAGATAATATATTTATTAGGTAATGATGACTGATGACGGACCTGCTGGACACTGTCAGCTCAGCAGCACCGCAGACTGCTACAGTAAGCTACTATACTCTATAGTAGTATGTACAAAGAAGAAAGAAAGAAAAAAAAAACACGGGTAGGTGGTATACAATTATGGATGGACTGCCGAGTGCCGGCACAGAGGTAGCTACAGCCGTGGACTAACGTACTGTGTCTGCTGCTAATATAGAGTCTAGACTGGATGATAAATTATTGATAATGAGATGAAATCAATATAATATCACTAGTACTGCAGCCGGACAGGTACTATATATATTTATTATGTAATGACTGATGACGGACCTGCTGGACACTGTCAGGTCAGCACAGCACCGCAGACTGCTACAGTAAGCTACTATAGTAGGTGGTAGGTGGTATACAATATTATATATATATATATATATTATATACAATTATATATTATATACAATTATATATATATATATATATATTAAACTGGTGGTGATTGATTATTAAACTGGTGGTCACTTCAGGTCACATTGCAACTTGCAACTAGTACTCCGAGGCCTAAGCAGACAATCACAAAATATATTATTATACTGGTGGTCAGTGTGGTCACAACAATGGCAGTGTGGCACTGACTCTGGCAGCAAAAGTGTGCACTGTACGTTATATGTACTCCTGAGTCCTGCTCTCAGACTCTAACTGCTCCCCACTGTCAGTGTCTCCCCCACAAGTCAGATAATACACTTACAGTCACACTATCTAATCTATAAATATCACTTCAGCAAGTAGTATAGTAGTATACAGTATAGTAGTACTCCTCCTAATAATGCTCCCCGAAAATACTGTGTCTCTCTCTTCTCTAAACGGAGAGGACGCCAGCCACGTCCTCTCCCTATGACTCTCAATGCACGTGTGAAAATGGCGGCGACGCGCGGCTCCTTATATAGAATCCGAGTCTCGCGATAGAATCCGAGCCTCGCGAGAATCCGACAGCGTGATGGTGACGTTCGGGCGCGCTCGGGTTAGCCGAGCAAGGCGGGAAGATCCGAGCCTGCTCGGACCCGTGTAAAAAACCTGAAGTTCGGGCGGGTTCGGATTCAGAGGAACCGAACCCGCTCATCTCTAATATTTATTCAATGTATCTTCATCACTGCCCAGTAAAAAACACCAGCTTCTGACATCACAATTCAGTGTGGCAGCCAAACTTGCATATATATTCCATTAATGCCATATACTTAATCTGTCTGTCGACCTCGGTAACCTTTTGGACAGTTCAAGAGATACAGCTATGCATCATTCTGCTGCATATCAAAAGGCTTTAATGAAACACTTACCCCCAGTGCGCCTTTTGAGCCATGCCAATTATTTACCTGTGATTCATCTGGTAATCACCACCGCCGGCGTGCATTCCACAGCTTTGCACATGCTTGCCCTGGACTTCCTGTTCTCTCCTAAGTTCCACTAATGCGGTCCAGCGTTACAGCGCTTCCACATTGTGTGAGAGCATCTAACAATTACTGTTCATAACTAGAGATGAGGGGGCTCGGTTCTCTGAGAACCGAACCCTACCAAACATCACGTCCCGAGCTCGGATCCGAGTCCGGCTTGGGTTTTCCCGCTAGACTCAGAAACCAGAACGAGGCAAAATGTCATCATCCTGCTGTCGGATTCTTGCGGGTTTTGGATTCCATATAAGGAGCCGCGCATCACTGCCGTTTTCACTACAGTCCTGGAGAGTGCAGCAAGAGGACGTGTCTCCTCAGTGTCTGTGCGGGAAAGTGGTGTGGCGCGTGGGGTGGTGACCTGCTCTTATGTGTCATTCCAGTACTGTATTGTGCTGCATCAGTCCAGTGGTGGTGTCTTGTGCTGCCTCAGTCCAGTCACAGTGCTGGTGTCTTGTGCTGTATCAGTCCAGTCACAGTGGTGGTGTCCTGTGCTGCCATAAGTCCAGTGCTGCTGTATAAGTCCAGTCCAGTGGCGCTGTCTTGTGCCGCATCAGTCCAGTGGTGGTGTCCTGTGCTGCCTCAGTCCAGTCACAGTGCTGGTGTCTTGTGCTGCATCAGTCCAGTCACAGTGGTGGTGTCCTGTGCTGCCATAAGTCCAGTGCTGCTGTATAAGTACAGTCCAGTGGCGCTGTCTTGTGCCGCATCAGTCCAGTGGTGGTGTCCTGTGCTGCCATAAGTCCAGTGGTGGTTTCCTGTGCTGCCATAAGTCCAGTGTTGCTGCTGTATAAGTCCAGTGCAGTGGTGTTGTGTTGTGTTGTGCTGCATCAGTCCAGTGGTGGTGTCCTGTGCTGCCATAAGTCCAGTGTTGCTGCTGTATAAGTCCAGTGCAGTGGTGTTGTGTTGTGCTGCATCAGTCCAGTGGTGGTATCCTGTGCTGCCATAAGACCAGTGGTGGTGTCCTGTGGTGCCATAAGTCCAGTGCTGCTGCTGTAAAAGTCCAGTGCAGTGGTGCTATTTTGTGCTGCATCAGTCCAGTGGTGGTGTCCTGTGCTGACATAAGTCCAGTGGTGGTGCCCTGTGCTGCCATAAGTCCAGAGCTGCTGCTGCATAAGTGCAGTGTTGCTGTGTTGTGCTGCATCAGTCCTGTGGTGGTGTCCTGTGCTGCCATAAGTCCAGTGGTGGTGTCCTGTGTTGCCATAAGTCCAGTGCTGCTGCCGTAAAAGTCCAGTGGTACTACCATATAAGTCCAGTCCAGTGGTACTGCCGTATAAGTCCAGTCCAGTGGTACTGCTGTATAAATCCAGTGGTACTGCCGTATAAGTCCAGTCCAGTGGTAATGCCGTATAGGTCCAGTGGTTATGCCGTATTAGGGGCTAATTCAGACCTGATCACTGCTGTGTATGTTCGCACAGCAGCAGTCAGGTCTGAACTGCGCATGCGCCGGTGTCGTAGTGTGCCGGCGCATGCCAGACAGCCGACGGCTGTCTTTACCCTGCAATCGCCTCTGCCTGATTGACAGGCAGAGGCAGTCGCTGGGTGGGAGGGAGCAGGCCGGCGGCGTTTGGCCGCCATTTAGGGGGCATGGTCCGGGCAACACAGGCATGTCCGGACCATTGGGGGGGGGGGCGGACCGCAGTGGCCGCATGACATCACACGCAGCCGCTGCAACCCGAGCAGCTACTCTTCCAGTACAAAAGCATTGCCGCTGTGCGATGCTTTTGTACTGGTGCAGGGACTGACATGCGAGGTGGACTCGCCCTGTGCTGGGCGTCCCCAGTATGTCAGGGAAGCTGATTGTAGATGTGCTAAATTTAGCACATCTACGATCAGGTATGAATCACCCCCTAAGTCCAGTCCAGGGGTACTGCCGTATAAGTCCAGGTGTACTGCCGTATAAGTCCAGTGGTACTGCCATATACGTCCAGAGAGTCCAGTCCAGTGGTAATGCCATATAAGTCCAGTGGTACTGCCGTATAAGTCCAGTGGTACTGCCGTATAAGTCCAGTCCAGTGGTACTGTCGTATAAGTCCAGTGGTACTGCCGTATAAGTCCAGTCCAGTAGTACTGCCGTATAAGTCCAGTGGTACTGCCGTATAAGTCCAGAGGTACTGATGTATAAGTCCAGTGGTACTGCCATGTAAGTCCAGTGGTACTGCCGTATAAGTCCAATCCACTGGTACTGCTGTATAAGTTCAGTGGTACTGCCCTATAAGAACAAAGGTACTGCCATATAAGTCCAGAGAGTCCAGTCCAGTGTTAATGCCATATAAGTCCAGTGGTACTGCCGTATAAGTCTAGTGGTACTGCCGTATAAGTCCAGTTCAGTGGTACTGCCGTATAAGTCCAGTGGTACTGCCGTATAAGTCCAGTCCAGTAGTACTGCCGTATAAGTCCAGTGGTACTGCCGTATAAGTCCAGAGGTACTGATGTAGAAGTCCAGTGATACATTAAATCCCCACACTACGGCAGGCAAGAGTCCCCATTTCACACATTACGGCAGGTGTCCCCATTTTACACATTGAGAGAGAGAGAAAGAGAATACTTACAGAGGCGATTACCGCTCTTCGGCCCGCCTCACCAGTCGCTCCTCGCGCCGGCCTTTCCCTCTTCCTAACTTGGATCCCCCTCTGTTCTCCGCTGGGGGGGGGGAGTTTCGCGGAGTGACGGGGTTGCGTCGTGACGTAACGGAGCAACCGTGTCATTCCGTGAAACTCCGCCCCCGAGCGGGTTACTCGGGGAGAAATAGGAGGGGGAAGCAGGGAGCCACAGTTAGTGCCACGGCGGGCGCCCAGTGCGGTTGCACTGCTCGCCTGCCCCAAGAAACGGCACTGCCCTCAAAGTCAATTTCCTCCTCGGTCATGAACGTCAGTAGTCCTACACGCCATGTCACTGGCATGACTGAAGAGCATTCTCCTAACTGGGATTCCACCAGAGGATCCTTGAGTGGTACGCCTACTGCTGCTGCCGCCGCTGCTGTTGTTGCTGCTGCTGGGAGTCGATCGTCATCCCAGAGGGGAAGTCAGAAGACCACTTGTACTACTTCAACTATGCAATTGACTGTCCAACAGTCCTTTGCGAGGAAGAAGAAATATGACAGCAGTCATCCTGTTGCAAAGCGGATGACTGAGGCCTTGACAGCTATGTTGGTGTTAGATGTGCATCCGGTATCCGCCATTGGTGCAGTGAGATTTAGACAATTGATGGAGGTAGTGTATCCCGGTACCAAATCCCATCTAGATTCCACTTCACTAGGAAAGCGATTCCCGGACTGTACTGGAATATTAAGGAAAATGTCCTCAGTGTCCTAAAAAATGCAGTTGAACCCAGTGTCCACTTAACCACGGACATGTGGACAAGTGGAACAGAGCAAACTTAGGACTACATGACTGTGACACCTTACTGGGTAGATGTATTTCCTTCTGCAGCAACAGCAGCAGTGGCACCAGTAGCAGCATCTCACCAACGCCAGCTCGTTCCTAGGCAGGCTAAGCTGTGTATCACCGCTTTCCATAAGAGGCACACCGCTGACAACCTCTTACAGAAACTGAGGGACATCATCGCACAATGGTTTACCCCACTCAGATTCTCCTGGGGATTCGTGATATCGGACAACGCCACCAATATTGTGTGTGCATTACATCTGGGCAAATTCCAGCATGTCCCATGTTTTGCACATACAATTAATTTGGTGGTGCAGAATTTTTGAAAAATGACAGGGGCGGCCCACTTTCAGCATATAGCCACTGCGTGCCGATGACTGGAGCGCCATCAAACACTCCTGAACCTGCCATACCATCACCTGAAGCAAGAGGTGGTAATGAGATGGAATTCAACACTCTATATGCTTCAGAGGATGGAGGAGCAGCAAAATGCCATTCAAGCCTATACACCCATGTACTATATAGGCAAAGGAGGGGGAATGCACCTGACTCAAGCACAGTGGAGAATGATTTTCCTGTTGTGCAAGGTTCTCCAACCCTTTGAACTTGCCACACATGAAGTCAGTTCAGACACTGCCAGCTTGAGTCAGGTCATTCCGCTCATCAGGCTTTTGCAGAAGCAGCTGGAGAAATTGAAGGAGGAGCTAAGACGGAGCGATTCTGCTAAGTATGTGGGACTTGTGGATGGAGCCCTTCATTCGCTTTGCCAGGATTCAAGGGTGGTCAATCTGTTGAAATCAGAGCACTACATTTTGTCCACCGTGCGCAATCCTAGGTTTAAAGCGTATGTTATATCTCTCTTTCCGGCAGACACAAGTCTGCAGAGGTGCAAAGACCTGAGAAAATTGTCAACTAAAGCGGAACGTGACCCGTCAACAGGTCCTTCATTTTCTCCCGCAACTGGGGCTGCGAGGAAAAGGATACCATTTCCTAGCCCACCCGCTAGTGGTGATGCAGGGCAGTCTTTTTTAAAACTGCCATCCTGCCTGCCACTGCAGTGCCACTCCTAGATGGGCCAGGTGTTTGTGCTGCACACTTGTGTCGCTTAGCTTAGTCATCCAGCTACCTCATTGCACCTCTTATTCTTCTTTGCATTATGTGCTCCTTGGGGCCTAGTTTTTAAAACTGCCATCCTGTGTGACAATACAGTGCCACTCCTAGATGGGCCAGGTGTTTGTGTCGCACACTTGTGTCGCTTAGAAAAGTCATCCAGCTTCCTCGGCGCAACCTTTTGGCCTAAAAACAATATTTTGAGGTGTTCTGAATAGACTGGAGATTTTATTATTTATTTATTTATTACAAGTTATTTATATAGCGCACACATATTCTGCAGCACTTTACAGGGAATATTTGGCCATTCACATTGGTCCCTGCCCCAGTGGACCTTACAATCTATATTCCCTACTACCAAATGTACACGCGCACACATTCATACTAGGGTTCATTTTGTTGGGATCCAATTGACCTACCTGTATATCATTAACACAACATGTTCAAAAGCTTCTAATCAGTTTCTCTAAAGGCTCACATTTGGCTGTCTGGGGAACAAATCGATCATTCTGTGCAGTATGAAAATACCATCACAATTAGAGATGTGCGCCTGCCCAAATCTCAAATTTTGGGTTCTTGTTTTAGATCTGTATCTGCTTCGTGTTTTGGATCTGTATTTGTTTTGGATTTGTGTTAAAAAAATAAATAAATCATAAATGCAGTAAAAATAGCCTGTTTTTGTTCCTACAGTATTAGTAACCTCAATAACATTAATTTTTACTCATTTCCAGTCAATTTTGACCACCTCAGAGCTCACAATTTCTCTGACGTCCTAAGTGGATGCTGGGACTCCGTAAGGACCATGGGGAATAGCGGCTCCGCAGGAGACTGGGCACAACTATAAAGAAAGCTTTAGGTCTAACTGGTGTGCACTTGCTCCTCCCACTATGACCCTCCTCCAGACTTCAGTTAGAATCTTGTGCCCGGCTGAGCTGGATGCACACTAGGGGCTCTCCTGAGCTCCTAGAAAGAAAGTATATTTTAGGTTTTTTATTTTACAGTGAGATCTGCTGGCAACAGACTCACTGCAGCGAGGGACTAAGGGGAGAAGAACCTACCTGACTGGAGATAGTTTGGGCTTCTTAGGCTACTGGACACCATTAGCTCCAGAGGGATCGAACACAGGACCCGACCTCGATCGTTCGGTCCCGGAGCCACGCCGCCGTCCCCATTACAGAGCCAGAAGCATGAAGATGATCCTGAAAATCGGCTGCAGAAGCCTACGGTCTTCAACAAGGTAGCGCACAGCACTGCAGCTGTGCGCCATTGCTCCTCATGCACACCTCACACTCCGGTCACTGATGGGTGCAGGGCGCTGGGGGGGGGGGCGCCCTGAGCAGCAATCTAAACACCTTGGCTGGCAAATCATCACAATATATAGTCCCAGAGGCTATATATGTGATAAATTACCCCTGCCAGAATTCCTGAAAAAAGCGGGAGAAGTCCGCCAGAAAAGGGGCGGGGCTAACTCCCTCAGCACACTGGCGCCATTTTTCCCTCACAGCTCCGCTGGAAGGATCGCTCCCTGGCTCTCCCCTGCAGTATCAAGCTACAAAGGGTAAAAAAGAGAGGGGGGGGGGGGCACTAAATTTAGGCGCAGTATAACTTATATAGCAGCTATAAGGGGAAATAATTCAGTTAATCCCTGTATTATTATAGCGCTCTGGTGTGTGCTGGCATACTCTCTATCTGTCCCCCCAAAGGGCTTTGTGGGGTCCTGTCCTCTGTCAGAGCATTCCCTGTGTGTGTGCGGTGTGTCGGTACCGCTGTGTCGACATGTTTGATGAGGAGGCTTATGTGGAGGCGGAGCAGATGCCGATAAATGTGATGTCACCCCCTGCGGGGTCGACACCTGAGTGGATGGTTCTGAGGAAGGAATTACGCGACAGTGTCAACTCCTTGCATAAAAGGTTTGACGACATACCAGATATGGGACAGCCGGCTTCTCAGCCTGTACCTGCCCAGGCGTCTCAAAAGCCATCAGGGGCTCTAAAACGCCCGCTACCTCAGATGGCAGACACAGATGTCGACACGGATACTGACTCCAGTGTCGACGACGATGAGACAATTGTAACTTCCAATAGGGTCACACGTTATATGATTGAGGCAATGAAAAATGTGTTGCATATTTCTGATGTTACACCGGGTACCACAAAAAAGGGTATTATATTTGGAGAGAAAAAACTACCAGTAGTTTTTCCTCCATCTGAGGAATTAAATGAAGTGTGTGAAGAAGCGTGGGCTTCCCCCGATAAGAAACTGGTAATCTCTAAAAGGTTACTAATGGCGTTCCCTTTCCCGCCAGAGGATAGGTCACGTTGGGAAACATCCCCTAGGGTGGATAAAGCACTCACACGCTTGTCAAAGAAGGTGGCACTACCGTCTCCGGATACGGCCGCCCTAAAGGAACCTGCTGATAGAAAGCAGGAGGCTATCCTGAAGTCTTATACTAAGACCAGCTATTGCTTCAGCATGGATGTGCAGTGCTGCAGCTGCGTTGTCAGATTCCCTGTCGGAAAATATTGATACCCTAGACAGGGACACTATATTGCTAACCGTAGAGCATATTAAAGACGCAGTCTTATACATGAGAGATGCACAGAGGGATATTTGCCGGCTGGCATCTAAAATAAGTGCAATGTCCATTTCTGCCAGGAGAGGGTTATGGACTCGGCAGTGGACAGGTGATGCAGATTCTAAAAGGCACATGGAAGTTTTGCCTTATAAGGGTGAGGAGTTGTTCGGGGATGGTCTCTCGGACCTCGTTTCCACAGCAACAGCTGGGAAGTCTACATTTTTACCCCATGTTCCCTCACAGCCAAAGAAAGCACCGTATTATCAGGTACCGTCCTTTCGGCCCAATAAGGGCAAGCGGGTTAAAGGCGCGTCCTTTCTGCCCAGAGGCAGAGGTAGAGGGAAAAAGCTGCAGCATACAGCCAGTTCCCAGGAGCAAAAGTCCTCCCCCGCTTCCTCTAAGTCCACCGCATGACGCTGACGCTGGGGCTCCACAGGCGGAGCCAGGTACGGTGGGGGCCCGTCTCAAAAACTTCAGCAATCAGTGGGCTCGCTCACGGGTGGATCCCTGGATCCTTCAAGTAGTATCTCAGGGGTACAAGCTGGAATTCGAGACGTCTCCCCCCCGCCGTTTCCTCAAATCTGCCTTACCAACAACTCCCTCAGGCAGGGAGGCAGTGTTAGAGGCAATTCACAAGCTGTATTCCCAGCAGGTGATAGTCAAAGTGCCCCTACTTCAACAAGGACAGGGTTACTATTCCACAATGTTTGTGGTACCGAAACTGGACGGTTCGGTGAGACCCATTTTAAATTTGAAATCCTTGAACACATATATAAAAAAATTCAAGTTCAAGATGGAATCGCTCAGGGCGGTTATTGCAAGCCAGGACGAGGGGGATTACATGGTATCACTGGACATCAAGGATGCTTACCTGCATGTCCCCATTTACCATCCTCACCAGGAGTACCTCAGATTTGTGGTACAGGATTGTCATTACCAATTCCAGACGTTGCCGTTTGGTCTATCCACGGCTCCGAGGGTATTTACCAAGGTAATGGCCGAAATGATGATACTCCTTCGAAAGAAGGGAGTTTTAATTATCCCGTACTTGGACGATCTCCTGATAAAGGCGAGGTCCAGGGAGCAGTTGTTGGTCGGGGTAGCACTATCTCGGGAGGTGCTACAACAGCACGGCTGGATTCTAAATATTCCAAAGTCACAGCTGGTCCCTACGACACGTCTACTGTTCCTGGGGATGGTTCTGGACACAGAACAGAAAAAAGTGTTTCTCCCGAAGGAGAAGGCCAAGGAGCTGTCATGTCTAGTCAGAGGCCTCCTAAAACCAAAACAGGTGTCGGTGCATCACTGCACGCGGATCCTGGGAAAGATGGTAGCTTCCTACGAAGCAATTCCATTCGGCAGGTTCCATGCAAGAACCTTTCAGTGGGACCTGTTGGACAAGTGGTCCGGATCGCATCTTCAGATGCATCGGCTGATAACCCTGTCTCCGAGGACCAGGGTGTCTCTGCTGTGGTGGCTGCAAAGTGCTCATCTTCAAGAGGGCCGCAGATTCGGCATACAGGACTGGGTCCTGGTGACCACGGATGCCAGCCTTCGGGGCTGGGGGGCAGTCACACAGGGAAGAAACTTCCAAGGACTATGGTCAAGTGAGGAGACTTCCCTACACATAAATATTCTGGAACTGAGGGCCATTTACAATGCCCTAAGTCAGGCAAAACCCCTACTTCAAAACCAGCCGGTACTGATCCAGTCAGACAACATCACGGCAGTCGCCCATGTAAACCGACAGGGCGGCACAAGAAGCAGGACGGCGATGGCAGAAGCCACAGGGATTCTCCGATGGGCGGAAAATCACGTGTTAGCACTGTCAGCAGTGTTCATTCCGGGAGTGGACAACTGGGAAGCAGACTTCCTCAGCAGACACGACCTCCACCCGGGAGAGTGGGGACTTCATCCGAAAGTTTTTCAACTGATTGTAAACCGTTGGGAAAAGCCACAGGTGGACATGATGGCGTCCCGCTTAACAAAAAGCTAGAAAGATATTGCGCCAGGTCGAGAGACCATCAGGCGATAGCTGTGGACGCTCTAGTGACATCGTGGGTGTACCGGTCGGTTTATGTGTTCCCTCCTCTTCCTCTTATACCAAAGGTACTGAGGATAATAAGGAGAAGAGGAGTAAGAACTATACTCATTGTTCCGGATTGGCCAAGAAGAGCTTGGTACCCGGAACTTCAAGAAATGATCTCAGAGGACCCATGGCCTCTGCCGCTCAGACAGGACCTGCTGCAGCAGGGGCCCTGTCTGTTCCATGACTTACCACGGCTGCGTTTGACGGCATGGCGGTTGAACACCGGATCCTGAAGGAAAAGGGCATTCCGGAGGATGTCATTCCTACGCTGATTAAAGCTAGGAAAGAAGTTACCGCAAACCATTATCACCGCATTTGGTGAAAATATGTTGCGTGGTGTGAGGCCAGGAAGGCCCCAACGGAGGAATTTCAGCTGGGCCGTTTTCTGCACTTCCTACAGTCAGGGGTGACTATGGGCCTAAAATTGGGTTCCATTAAGGTCCAGATTTCGGCTCTATCGATTTTCTTCCAGAGAGAACTGGCTTCACTACCTGAAGTTCAGACTTTTGTTAAGGGAGTGCTGCATATTCAGCCCCCTTTTGTGCCTCCAGTGGCACCTTGGGATCTCAACGTGGTGTTGGATTTCCTAAAGTCACATTGGTTTGAGCCACTAAAAACCGTGGAATTGAAATATCTCACGTGGAAAGTGGTCATGTTGTTGGCCTTGGCTTCGGCCAGGCGTGTATCAGAATTGGCGGCTTTGTCATGTAAAAGCCCTTATCTGATTTTCCATATGGATAGGGCAGAATTGAGGACTCGTCCCCAGTTTCTCCCTAAGGTGGTATCAGCTTTTCATCTGAACCAACCTATCGTGGTGCCTGCGGCTACTAAAGACTTGGAGGCTTCCAAGTTGTTGGACGTAGTCAGGGCCCTGAAAATCTATGTTTCCAGGACAGCTGGAGTCAGAAAGACTGACTCGCTATTTATCCTGTATGCGCCAACAAGTTGGGTGCACCTGCTTCAAAGCAGACTATTGCTCGCTGGATCTGTAGTACGATTCAGCTTGCACATTCTGCGGCTGGACTGCCGCATCCTAAATCAGTGAAAGCCCATTCCACAAGGAAGGTGGGCTCTTCTTGGGCGGCTGCCCGAGGGGTCTCGGCTTTACAACTTTGCCGAGCAGCTACTTGGTCGGGGTCAAATACATTTGCTAAATTCTACAAGTTTGACACCCTGGCTGAGGAGGACCTAGAGTTTGCCCATTCGGTGCTACAGAGTCATCCGCACTCTCCCGCCCGTTTGGGAGCTTTGGTATAATCCCCATGGTCCTTACGGAGTCCCAGCATCCACCTAGGACGTCAGAGAAAATAAGAATTTACTCACCGGTAATTCTATTTCTCGTAGTCCGTAGTGGATGCTGGGCGCCCATCCCAAGTGCGGATTGTCTGCAATACTTGTATATAGTTATTGTTTAACTAAAGGGTTATTGTTGAGCCATCTGTTGAGAGGCTCAGTTGTTGTCATACTGTTAACTGGGTATTGTATCATGAGTTATACGGTGTGATTGGTGTGGCTGGTATGAGTCTTACCCGGGATTCAAAATCCTTCCTTATTGTGTCAGCTCTTTTGGGCACAGTTTCCTAACTGAAGTCTGGAGGAGGGTCATAGTGGGAGGAGCCAGTGCACACCAGTTAGACCTAAAGCTTTCTTTATAGTTGTGCCCAGTCTCCTGCGGAGCCGCTATTCCCCATGGTCCTTACGGAGTCCCTGCATCCACTACGGACTACGAGAAATAGAATTACCGGTGAGTAAATTCTTATTATTGTTTTCATCCAGTTTAGGCCAAAATGTTGCGGCGAGGTAGCTGGATGACTAAGCTAAGCAACAGCAGTGGGTGGCCAAACATGTGACACTTAAACTTCCAACATGGCACATCTTGGAAACAGAATGGCACTGCAGTGGCAGTTTAATAAACTATACAAATGTTTGTTGTCACAGTCAGCAATACTCAAAACAGCACATAATGCAAAGAAAAGAGGTTGAATTATCCTTGGGCCCTGGACCCTCCCTTGTGTTGTATGTATTAAACAGAACATGCACAATTTAACATCAAACCAATCATTTCAGCGACAGGGACTGTAAATTGTGGCTGAAATTATGGTTTGTTTGTTCCCCCACAAAACAATTTTTCTGAAAGACTACCTCTTTGGCCTCTCAAATGGAGCAGATGCTTTTACAAGCATTGTTAGGATTGATTCAAAAATAATGCCACACCCAAGAGGTGGCTCTTCTGGTCTTCTGCCCAGGCATCGCAATTGCTTTCTTTTTTATCAAGGTCAACAACTGCAGCAACTGGTGGCTGACTTAAACAACATCATCATCAACATCCTCAGTGTCAAATAGTAGTAGTACACACATATCCCCCTCATCTTGTTCGACTTCTACACACGAATCCTCAATGTTTATTATAGTGCATCCGGAAAGTATTCACAGCACTTCACTTTTTCCACATTTTGTTATGTTACAGCCTTATTCCAAAATGGAATAAATTAATTTTTCCCCTCAAAATTCTACACACAATGGCCCTCATTCCGAGTTGATCGCTCGCTAGCTGCTTTTAGCAGCAGTGCAAACGCTAAGCCGCCGCCCTCTAGGAGTGTATCTTAGCTTAGCAGAATTGTGAACGAAAGATTAGCAGAACTGCACATGAAAAATTTTACAAAAAAAGCAGAAATAGGTAACCACTGCGCTCTCGGCGGCTGCAGTTGTGTAGCACCCTGGTGTCACCCAACACCTTAAAACATGGGCCCTCATTCCGAGTTGTTCGCTCGGTATTTTTCATCGCATCGCAATGAAAATCCGCTTAGTACGCATGCGCAATGTTCGCACTGCGACTGCGCCAAGTAACTTTGCTATGTAGAAAGTAATTTTACTCACGGCTTTTTCATCGCTCCGGCGATCGTAATGTGATTGACAGGAAATGGGTGTTACTGGGCGGAAACACAGCGTTTCAGGGGCGTGTGGCTGAAAACGCTACCGTTTCCGGAAAAAACGCAGGAGTGGCCGGAGAAACGGTGGGAGTGCCTGGGCGAACGCTGGGTGTGTTTGTGACGTCAAACAGGAACGACAAGCACTGAACTGATCGCACAGGCAGAGTAAGTCTGAAGCTACTCTGAAACTGCTAAGTAGTTAGTAATCGCAATATTGCGAATACATCGGTCGCAATTTTAAGAAGCTAAGATTCACTCCCAGTAGGCGGCGGCTTAGCGTGTGTAACTCTGCTAAATTCGCCTTGCGACCGATCAACTCGGAATGAGGGCCATGGATATAAACGGAAAAAATAGGGAACTACCTCAACTGCGCTCAGCTTAACAAGTCCACTTAGATGTTGTTAAATGTTCAAGAATGTATCAGTCCGTAAAAAGAAAGGAGGTCGTCTTCCAATCTTTTTCCTCTAGTTCATTGGGTAGAGGAATCCCCTCTGGATTGGTCCGAAGACCCTCAAAGAAAAAATAGAAGCACAATATCGTGTAGTACGTCCAGGATTTAGGAGAGATAAATGCTTCTAGATTTTGCTGTTAGTCACGATGGTTCGTACCGTACAGCTGTGCGCCATTGCTCCTCATGCACACCTCACACTCCGGTCACTGATGGGTGCAGGGCGCTGGGGGGGGGGGCGCCCTGAGCAGCAATCTAAACACCTTGGCTGGCAAATCATCACAATATATAGTCCCAGAGGCTATATATGTGATAAATTACCCCTGCCAGAATTCCTGAAAAAAGCGGGAGAAGTCCGCCAGAAAAGGCGCAGGGCTAACTCCCTCAGCACACTGGCGCCATTTTTCCCTCACAGCTCCGCTGGAAGGATCGCTCCCTGGCTCTCCCCTGCAGTATCAAGCTACAAAGGGTAAAAAAGAGAGGGGGGGGGGCACTAAATTTAGGCGCAGTATAACTTATATAGCAGCTATAAGGGGAAATAATTCAGTTAATCCCTGTATTATTATAGCGCTCTGGTGTGTGCTGGCATACTCTCTATCTGTCCCCCCAAAGGGCTTTGTGGGGTCCTGTCCTCTGTCAGAGCATTCCCTGTGTGTGTGCGGTGTGTCGGTACGGCTGTGTCGACATGTTTGATGAGGAGGCTTATGTGGAGGCGGAGCAGATGCCGATAAATGTGATGTCACCCCCTGCGGGGTCGACACCTGAGTGGATGGTTCTGTGGAAGGAATTACGCGACAGTGTCAACTCCTTGCATAAAAGGTTTGACGACATACCAAATATGGGACAGCCGGCTTCTCAGCCTGTACCTGCCCAGGCGTCTCAAAAGCCATCAGGGGCTCTAAAACGCCCGCTACCTCAGATGGCAGACACAGATGTCGACACGGATACTGACTCCAGTGTCGACGACGATGAGACAATTGTAACTTCCAATAGGGCCACACGTTATATGATTGAGGCAATGAAAAATGTGTTGCATATTTCTGATGTTACACCGGGTACCACAAAAAAGGGTATTATGTTTGGAGAGAAAAAACTACCAGTAGTTTTTCCTCCATCTGAGGAATTAAATGAAGTGTGTGAAGAAGCGTGGGCTTCCCCCGATAAGAAACTGGTAATCTCTAAAAGGTTACTAATGGCGTTCCCTTTCCCGCCAGAGGATAGGTCACGTTGGGAAACATCCCCTAGGGTGGATAAAGCACTCACACGCTTGTCAAAGAAGGTGGCACTACCGTCTCCGGATACGGCCGCCCTAAAGGAACCTGCTGATAGAAAGCAGGAGGCTATCCTGAAGTCTGTATATACGCACACCGGTATTATACTAAGACCAGCTATTGCTTCAGCATGGATGTGCAGTGCTGCAGCTGCGTGGTCAGATTCCCTGTCGGAAAAAATTGATACCCTAGACAGGGACACTATATTGCTAACCGTAGAGCATATTAAAGACGCAGTCTTATACATGAGAGATGCACAGAGGGATATTTGCCGGCTGGCATCTAAAATAAGTGCAATGTCCATTTCTGCCAGGAGAGGGTTATGGACTCGGCAGTGGACAGGTGATGCAGATTCTAAAAGGCACATGGAAGTTTTGCCTTATAAGGGTGAGGAGTTGTTCGGGGATGGTCTCTCGGACCTCGTTTCCACAGCAACAGCTGGGAAGTCTACATTTTTACCCCATGTTCCCTCACAGCCAAAGAAAGCACCGTATTATCAGGGGGTGTGGTATTGAAAGTCGACAGTAACTAGGTCGACAATGTCTAGGTCGACCACTATTGGTCGACAGTAACTAGGTCGACAGGGTGTCTAGGTCGACAGGGTCTTTAGGTCGACATGTTCTAGGTCGACAGGACAAAAGGTCGACATGAGTTTTTAATGTTATTTTGGTGTCGTTTTCTTCGTAGAGTGACCGGGAACCCCAATTAGTGCACCGCGTCCCCTCGCATGGCTCGCTTCGCTCGCCATGCTTCGGGCATGGTGCCTTCGCTCGGCACAGATTACCGTTCCAATCGTAGTCCACGTGGATCGTTAAGTATGAAAAGGATCAAAAAAAGAAAAAAATTGTGAAAAACTCATGTCGACCTTTTGACCTGTCGACCTAGAACATGTCGACCTAAAGACCCTGTCGACCTAGACACCCTGTCGACCTAGTTACTGTCGACCAATAGTGGTCGACCTAGACATTGTCGACCTAGTTACTGTCGACTTTCAGTCCGGATCCCATTATCAGGTACCGTCCTTTCGGCCCAATAAGGGCAAGCGGGTTAAAGGCGCGTCCTTTCTGCCCAGAGGCAGAGGTAGAGGGAAAAAGCTGCAGCATACAGCCAGTTCCCAGGAGCAAAAGTCCTCCCCCGCTTCCTCTAAGTCCACCGCATGACGCTGACGCTGGGGCTCCACAGGCGGAGCCAGGTACGGTGGGGGCCCGTCTCAAAAACTTCAGCAATCAGTGGGCTCGCTCACGGGTGGATCCCTGGATCCTTCAAGTAGTATCTCAGGGGTACAAGCTGGAATTCGAGACGTCTCCCCCCCGCCGTTTCCTCAAATCTGCCTTCCCAACAACTCCCTCAGGCAGGGAGGCAGTGTTAGAGGCAATTCACAAGCTGTATTCCCAGCAGGTGATAGTCAAAGTGCCCCTACTTCAACAAGGACAGGGTTACTATTCCACAATGTTTGTGGTACCGAAACCGGACGGTTCGGTGAGACCCATTTTAAATTTGAAATCCTTGAACACATATATAAAAAAATTCAAGTTCAAGATGGAATCGCTCAGGGCGGTTATTGCAAGCCTGGACGAGGGGGATTACATGGTATCACTGGACATCAAGGATGCTTACCTGCATGTCCCCATTTACCATCCTCACCAGGAGTACCTCAGATTTGTGGTACAGGATTGTCATTACCAATTCCAGACGTTGCCGTTTGGTCTATCCACGGCTCCGAGGGTATTTACCAAGGTAATGGCCGAAATGATGATACTCCTTCGAAAGAAGGGAGTTTTAATTATCCCGTACTTGGACGATCTCCTGATAAAGGCGAGGTCCAGGGAGCAGTTGTTTGTCGGGGTAGCACTATCTCGGGAGGTGCTACAACAGCACGGCTGGATTCTAAATATTCCAAAGTCACAGCTGGTCCCTACGACACGTCTACTGTTCCTGGGGATGGTTCTGGACACAGAACAGAAAAAAGTGTTTCTCCCGGAGGAGAAGGCCAAGGAGCTGTCATCTCTAGTCAGAGGCCTCCTAAAACCAAAACAGGTGTCGGTGCATCACTGCACGCGGATCCTGGGAAAGATGGTAGCTTCCTACGAAGCAATTCCATTCGGCAGGTTCCATGCAAGAACCTTTCAGTGGGACCTGTTGGACAAGTGGTCCGGATCGCATCTTCAGATGCATCGGCTGATAACCCTGTCTCCGAGGACCAGGGTGTCTCTGCTGTGGTGGCTGCAAAGTGCTCATCTTCAATAGGGCCGCAGATTCGGCATACAGGACTGGGTCCTGGTGACCACGGATGCCAGCCTTCGAGGCTGGGGGGCAGTCACACAGGGAAGAAACTTCCAAGGACTATGGTCAAGTGAGGAGACTTCCCTACACATAAATATTCTGGAACTGAGGGCCATTTACAATGCCCTAAGTCAGGCAAAACCCCTACTTCAAAACCAGCCGGTACTGATCCAGTCAGACAACATCACGGCAGTCGTCCATGTAAACCGACAGGGCGGCACAAGAAGCAGGACGGCGATGGCAGAAGCCACAGGGATTCTCCGATGGGCGGAAAATCACGTGTTAGCACTGTCAGCAGTGTTCATTCCGGGAGTGGACAACTGGGAAGCAGACTTCCTCAGCAGACACGACCTCCACCCGGGAGAGTGGGGACTTCATCCGAAAGTTTTTCAACTGATTGTAAACCGTTGGGAAAAGCCACAGGTGGACATGATGGCGTCCCGCTTAACAAAAAGCTAGAAAGATATTGCGCCAGGTCGAGAGACCATCAGGCGATAGCTGTGGACGCTCTAGTGACATCGTGGGTGTACCGGTCGGTTTATGTGTTCCCTCCTCTTCCTCTTATACCAAAGGTACTGAGGATAATAAGGAGAAGAGGAGTAAGAACTATACTCATTGTTCCGGATTGGCCAAGAAGAGCTTGGTACCCGGAACTTCAAGAAATGATCTCAGAGGACCCATGGCCTCTGCCGCTCAGACAGGACCTGCTGCAGCAGGGGCCCTGTCTGTTCCAAGACTTACCACGGCTGCGTTTGACGGCATGGCGGTTGAACACCGGATCCTGAAGGAAAAGGGCATTCCGGAGGATGTCATTCCTACGCTGATTAAAGCTAGGAACGAAGTTACCGCAAACCATTATCACCGCATTTGGCGAAAATATGTTGCGTGGTGTGAGGCCAGGAAGGCCCCAATGGAGGAATTTCAGCTGGGCCGTTTTCTGCACTTCCTACAGTCAGGGGTGACTATGGGCCTAAAATTGGGTTCCATTAAGGTCCAGATTTCGGCTCTATCGATTTTCTTCCAGAGAGAACTGGCTTCACTACCTGAAGTTCAGACTTTTGTTAAGGGAGTGCTGCATATTCAGCCCCCTTTTGTGCCTCCAGTGGCACCTTGGGATCTCAACGTGGTGTTGGATTTCCTAAAGTCACATTGGTTTGAGCCACTAAAAACCGTGGAATTGAAATATCTCACGTGGAAAGTGGTCATGTTGTTGGCCTTGGCTTCGGCCAGGCGTGTATCAGAATTGGCGGCTTTGTCATGTAAAAGCCCTTATCTGATTTTCCATATGGATAGGGCAGAATTGAGGACTCGTCCCCAGTTTCTCCCTAAGGTGGTATCAGCTTTTCATCTGAACCAACCTATCGTGGTGCCTGCGGCTACTAAAGACTTGGAGGCTTCCAAGTTGTTGGACGTAGTCAGGGCCCTGAAAATCTATGTTTCCAGGACAGCTGGAGTCAGAAAGACTGACTCGCTATTTATCCTGTATGCGCCCAACAAGTTGGGTGCACCTGCTTCAAAGCAGACTATTGCTCGCTGGATCTGTAGTACGATTCAGCTTGCACATTCTGCGGCTGGACTGCCGCATCCTAAATCAGTGAAAGCCCATTCCACAAGGAAGGTGGGCTCTTCTTGGGCGGCTGCCCGAGGGGTCTCGGCTTTACAACTTTGCCGAGCAGCTACTTGGTCGGGGTCAAATACATTTGCTAAATTCTACAAGTTTGACACCCTGGCTAAGGAGGACCTAGAGTTTGCCCATTCGGTGCTACAGAGTCATCCGCACTCTCCCGCCCGTTTGGGAGCTTTGGTATAATCCCCATGGTCCTTACGGAGTCCTAGCATCCACCTAGGACGTCAGAGAAAATAAGAATTTACTCACCGGTAATTCTATTTCTCGTAGTCCGTAGTGGATGCTGGGCGCCCATCCCAAGTGCGGATTGTCTGCAATACTTGTATATAGTTATTGTTTAACTAAAGGGTTATTGTTGAGCCATCGGTTGAGAGGCTCAGTTGTTGTCATACTGTTAACTGGGTATTGTATCATGAGTTATACGGTGTGATTGGTGTGGCTGGTATGAGTCTTACCCGGGATTCAAAATCCTTCCTTATTGTGTCAGCTCTTCTGGGCACAGTATCCTAACTGAAGTCTGGAGGAGGGTCATAGTGGGAGGAGCCAGTGCACACCAGTTAGACCTAAAGCTTTCTTTATAGTTGTGCCCAGTCTCCTGCGGAGCCGCTATTCCCCATGGTCCTTACGGAGTCCCTGCATCCACTACGGACTACGAGAAATAGAATTACCGGTGAGTAAATTCTTATTATTGTTTTCATCCAGTTTAGGCCAAAATGTTGCGGCGAGGTAGCTGGATGACTAAGCTAAGCAACAGCAGTGGGTGGCCAAACATGTGACACTTAAACTTCCAACATGGCACATCTTGGAAACAGAATGGCACTGCAGTGGCAGTTTAATAAACTATACAAATGTTTGTTGTCACAGTCAGCAATACTCAAAACAGCACATAATGCAAAGAAAAGAGGTTGAATTATCCTTGGGCCCTGGACCCTCCCTTGTGTTGTATGTATTAAACAGAACATGCACAATTTAACATCAAACCAATCATTTCAGCGACAGGGACTGTAAATTGTGGCTGAAATTATGGTTTGTTTGTTCCCCCACAAAACAATTTTTCTGAAAGACTACCTCTTTGGCCTCTCAAATGGAGCAGATGCTTTTACAAGCATTGTTAGGATTGATTCAAAAATAATGCCACACCCAAGAGGTGGCTCTTCTGGTCTTCTGCCCAGGCATCGCAATTGCTTTCTTTTTTATCAAGGTCAACAACTGCAGCAACTGGTGGCTGACTTAAACAACATCATCATCAACATCCTCAGTGTCAAATAGTAGTAGTACACACATATCCCCCTCATCTTGTTCGACTTCTACACACGAATCCTCAATGTTTATTATAGTGCATCCGGAAAGTATTCACAGCACTTCACTTTTTCCACATTTTGTTATGTTACAGCCTTATTCCAAAATGGAATAAATTAATTTTTCCCCTCAAAATTCTACACACAATGGCCCTCATTCCGAGTTGATCGCTCGCTAGCTGCTTTTAGCAGCAGTGCAAACGCTAAGCCGCCGCCCTCTAGGAGTGTATCTTAGCTTAGCAGAATTGTGAACGAAAGATTAGCAGAACTGCACATGAAAAATTTTACAAAAAAAGCAGAAATAGGTAACCACTGCGCTCTCGGCGGCTGCAGTTGTGTAGCACCCTGGTGTCACCCAACACCTTAAAACATGGATATAAACGGAAAAAATAGGGAACTACCTCAACCGCGCTCAGCTTAACAAGTCCACTTAGATGTTGTTAAATGTTCAAGAATGTATCAGTCCGTAAAAAGAAAGGAGGTCGTCTTCCAATCTTTTTCCTCTAGTTCATTGGGTAGAGGAATCCCCTCTGGATTGGTCCGAAGTCCCTCAAAGAAAAAATAGAAGCACAATATCGTGTAGTACGTCCAGGATTTAGGAGAGATAAATGCTTCTAGATTTTGCTGTTAGTCACGATGGTTCGTACCGTACAGCTGTGCGCCATTGCTCCTCATGCACACCTCACACTCCGGTCACTGATGGGTGCAGGGCGCTGGGGGGGTGGCGCCCTGAGCAGCATTCTAAACACCTTGGCTGGCAAATCATCACAATATATAGTCCCAGAGGCTATATATGTGATAAATTACCCCTGCCAGAATTCCTGAAAAAAGCGGGAGAAGTCCGCCAGAAAAGGGGCGGGGCTAACTCCCTCAGCACACTGGCGCCATTTTTCCCTCACAGCTCCGCTGGAAGGATCGCTCCCTGGCTCTCCCCTTCAGTATCAAGCTACAAAGGGTAAAAAAGAGAGGGGGGGGGGGGGGCACTAAATTTAGGCGCAGTATAACTTATATAGCAGCTATAAGGGGAAATAATTCAGTTAATCCCTGTATTATTATAGCGCTCTGGTGTGTGCTGGCATACTCTCTATCTGTCCCCCCAAAGGGCTTTGTGGGGTCCTGTCCTCTGTCAGAGCATTCCCTGTGTGTGTGCGGTGTGTCGGTACGGCTGTGTCGACATGTTTGATGAGGAGGCTTATGTGGAGGCGGAGCAGATGCCGATAAATGTGATGTCACCCCCTGCGGGGTCGACACCTGAGTGGATGGTTCTGTGGAAGGAATTACGCGACAGTGTCAACTCCTTGCATAAAAGGTTTGACGACATACCAAATATGGGACAGCCGGCTTCTCAGCCTGTACCTGCCCAGGCGTCTCAAAAGCCATCAGGGGCTCTAAAACGCCCGCTACCTCAGATGGCAGACACAGATGTCGACACGGATACTGACTCCAGTGTCGACGACGATGAGACAATTGTAACTTCCAATAGGGTCACACGTTATATGATTGAGGCAATGAAAAATGTGTTGCATATTTCTGATGTTACACCGGGTACCACAAAAAAGGGTATTATGTTTGGAGAGAAAAAACTACCAGTAGTTTTTCCTCCATCTGAGGAATTAAATGAAGTGTGTGAAGAAGCGTGGGCTTCCCCCGATAAGAAACTGGTAATCTCTAAAAGGTTACTAATGGCGTTCCCTTTCCCGCCAGAGGATAGGTCACGTTGGGAAACATCCCCTAGGGTGGATAAAGCACTCACACGCTTGTCAAAGAAGGTGGCACTACCGTCTCCGGATACGGCCGCCCTAAAGGAACCTGCTGATAGAAAGCAGGAGGCTATCCTGAAGTCTGTATATACGCACACCGGTATTATACTAAGACCAGCTATTGCTTCAGCATGGATGTGCAGTGCTGCAGCTGCGTGGTCAGATTCCCTGTCGGAAAATATTGATACCCTAGACAGGGACACTATATTGCTAACCGTAGAGCATATTAAAGACGCAGTCTTATACATGAGAGATGCACAGAGGGATATTTGCCGGCTGGCATCTAAAATAAGTGCAATGTCCATTTCTGCCAGGAGAGGGTTATGGACTCGGCAGTGGACAGGTGATGCAGATTCTAAAAGGCACATGGAAGTTTTGCCTTATAAGGGTGAGGAGTTGTTCGGGGATGGTCTCTCGGACCTCGTTTCCACAGCAACAGCTGGGAAGTCTACATTTTTACCCCATGTTCCCTCACAGCCAAAGAAAGCACCGTATTATCAGGTACCGTCCTTTCGGCCCAATAAGGGCAAGCGGGTTAAAGGCGCGTCCTTTCTGCCCAGAGGCAGAGGTAGAGGGAAAAAGCTGCAGCATACAGCCAGTTCCCAGGAGCAAAAGTCCTCCCCCGCTTCCTCTAAGTCCACCGCATGACGCTGACGCTGGGGCTCCACAGGCGGAGCCAGGTACGGTGGGGGCCCGTCTCAAAAACTTCAGCAATCAGTGGGCTCGCTCACGAGTGGATCCGTGGATCCTTCAAGTAGTATCTCAGGGGTACAAGCTGGAATTCGAGACGTCTCCCCCCCGCCGTTTCCTCAAATCTGCCTTACCAACAACTCCCTCAGGCAGGGAGGCAGTGTTAGAGGCAATTCACAAGCTGTATTCCCAGCAGGTGATAGTCAAAGTGCCCCTACTTCAACAAGGACAGGGTTACTATTCCACAATGTTTGTGGTACCGAAACCGGACGGTTCGGTGAGACCCATTTTAAATTTGAAATCCTTGAACACATATATAAAAAAATTCAAGTTCAAGATGGAATCGCTCAGGGCGGTTATTGCAAGCCTGGACGAGGGGGATTACATGGTATCACTGGACATCAAGGATGCTTACCTGCATGTCCCCATTTACCATCCTCACCAGGAGTACCTCAGATTTGTGGTACAGGATTGTCATTACCAATTCCAGACGTTGCCGTTTGGTCTATCCACGGCTCCGAGGGTATTTACCAAGGTAATGGCCGAAATGATGATACTCCTTCGAAAGAAGGGAGTTTTAATTATCCCGTACTTGGACGATCTCCTGATAAAGGCGAGGTCCAGGGAGCAGTTGTTGGTCGGGGTAGCACTATCTCGGGAGGTGCTACAACAGCACGGCTGGATTCTTAATATTCCAAAGTCACAGCTGGTCCCTACGACACGTCTACTGTTCCTGGGGATGGTTCTGGACACAGAACAGAAAAAAGTGTTTCTCCCGGAGGAGAAGGCCAAGGAGCTGTCATCTCTAGTCAGAGGCCTCCTAAAACCAAAACAGGTGTCGGTGCATCACTGCACGCGGATCCTGGGAAAGATGGTAGCTTCCTACGAAGCAATTCCATTCGGCAGGTTCCATGCAAGAACCTTTCAGTGGGACCTGTTGGACAAGTGGTCCGGATCGCATCTTCAGATGCATCGGCTGATAACCCTGTCTCCGAGGACCAGGGTGTCTCTGCTGTGGTGGCTGCAAAGTGCTCATCTTCAAGAGGGCCGCAGATTCGGCATACAGGACTGGGTCCTGGTGACCACGGATGCCAGCCTTCGGGGCTGGGGGGCAGTCACACAGGGAAGAAACTTCCAAGGACTATGGTCAAGTGAGGAGACTTCCCTACACATAAATATTCTGGAACTGAGGGCCATTTACAATGCCCTAAGTCAGGCAAAACCTCTACTTCAAAAACCAGCCGGTACTGATCCAGTCAGACAACATCACGGCAGTCGCCCATGTAAACCGACAGGGCGGCACAAGAAGCAGGACGGCGATGGCAGAAGCCACAGGGATTCTCCGATGGGCGGAAAATCACGTGTTAGCACTGTCAGCAGTGTTTATTCCGGGAGTGGACAACTGGGAAGCAGACTTCCTCAGCAGACACGACCTCCACCCGGGAGAGTGGGGACTTCATCCGGAAGTTTTTCAACTGATTGTAAACCGTTGGGAAAAGCCACAGGTGGACATGATGGCGTCCCGCTTAACAAAAAGCTAGAAAGATATTGCGCCAGGTCGAGAGACCATCAGGCGATAGCTGTGGATGCTCTAGTGACATCGTGGGTGTACCGGTCGGTTTATGTGTTCCCTCCTCTTCCTCTTATACCAAAGGTACTGAGGATAATAAGGAGAAGAGGAGTAAGAACTATACTCATTGTTCCGGATTGGCCAAGAAGAGCTTGGTACCCGGAACTTCAAGAAATGATCTCAGAGGACCCATGGCCTCTGCCGCTCAGACAGGACCTGCTGCAGCAGGGGCCCTGTCTGTTCCAAGACTTACCACGGCTGCGTTTGACGGCATGGCGGTTGAACACCGGATCCTGAAGGAAAAGGGCATTCCGGAGGATGTCATTCCTACGCTGATTAAAGCTAGGAAAGAAGTTACCGCAAACCATTATCACCGCATTTGGCGAAAATATGTTGCGTGGTGTGAGGCCAGGAAGGCCCCAATGGAGGAATTTCAGCTGGGCCGTTTTCTGCACTTCCTACAGTCAGGGGTGACTATGGGCCTAAAATTGGGTTCCATTAAGGTCCAGATTTCGGCTCTATCGATTTTCTTCCAGAGAGAACTGGCTTCACTACCTGAAGTTCAGACTTTTGTTAAGGGAGTGCTGCATATTCAGCCCCCTTTTGTGCCTCCAGTGGCACCTTGGGATCTCAACGTGGTGTTGGATTTCCTAAAGTCACATTGGTTTGAGCCACTAAAAACCGTGGAATTGAAATATCTCACGTGGAAAGTGGTCATGTTGTTGGCCTTGGCTTCGGCCAGGCGTGTATCAGAATTGGCGGCTTTGTCATGTAAAAGCCCTTATCTGATTTTCCATATGGATAGGGCAGAATTGAGGACTCGTCCCCAGTTTCTCCCTAAGGTGGTATCAGCTTTTCATCTGAACCAACCTATCGTGGTGCCTGCGGCTACTAAAGACTTGGAGGCTTCCAAGTTGTTGGACGTAGTCAGGGCCCTGAAAATCTATGTTTCCAGGACAGCTGGAGTCAGAAAGACTGACTCGCTATTTATCCTGTATGCGCCCAACAAGTTGGGTGCACCTGCTTCAAAGCAGACTATTGCTCGCTGGATCTGTAGTACGATTCAGCTTGCACATTCTGCGGCTGGACTGCCGCATCCTAAATCAGTGAAAGCCCATTCCACAAGGAAGGTGGGCTCTTCTTGGGCGGCTGCCCGAGGGGTCTCGGCTTTACAACTTTGCCGAGCAGCTACTTGGTCGGGGTCAAATACATTTGCTAAATTCTACAAGTTTGACACCCTGGCTGAGGAGGACCTAGAGTTTGCCCATTCGGTGCTACAGAGTCATCCGCACTCTCCCGCCCGTTTGGGAGCTTTGGTATAATCCCCATGGTCCTTACGGAGTCCCAGCATCCACCTAGGACGTCAGAGAAAATAAGAATTTACTCACCGGTAATTCTATTTCTCGTAGTCCGTAGTGGATGCTGGGCGCCCATCCCAAGTGCGGATTGTCTGCAATACTTGTATATAGTTATTGTTTAACTAAAGGGTTATTGTTGAGCCATCGGTTGAGAGGCTCAGTTGTTGTCATACTGTTAACTGGGTATTGTATCATGAGTTATACGGTGTGATTGGTGTGGCTGGTATGAGTCTTACCCGGGATTCAAAATCCTTCCTTATTGTGTCAGCTCTTCTGGGCACAGTATCCTAACTGAAGTCTGGAGGAGGGTCATAGTGGGAGGAGCCAGTGCACACCAGTTAGACCTAAAGCTTTCTTTATAGTTGTGCCCAGTCTCCTGCGGAGCCGCTATTCCCCATGGTCCTTACGGAGTCCCTGCATCCACTACGGACTACGAGAAATAGAATTACCGGTGAGTAAATTCTTATTATTGTTTTCATCCAGTTTAGGCCAAAATGTTGCGGCGAGGTAGCTGGATGACTAAGCTAAGCAACAGCAGTGGGTGGCCAAACATGTGACACTTAAACTTCCAACATGGCACATCTTGGAAACAGAATGGCACTGCAGTGGCAGTTTAATAAACTATACAAATGTTTGTTGTCACAGTCAGCAATACTCAAAACAGCACATAATGCAAAGAAAAGAGGTTGAATTATCCTTGGGCCCTGGACCCTCCCTTGTGTTGTATGTATTAAACAGAACATGCACAATTTAACATCAAACCAATCATTTCAGCGACAGGGACTGTAAATTGTGGCTGAAATTATGGTTTGTTTGTTCCCCCACAAAACAATTTTTCTGAAAGACTACCTCTTTGGCCTCTCAAATGGAGCAGATGCTTTTACAAGCATTGTTAGGATTGATTCAAAAATAATGCCACACCCAAGAGGTGGCTCTTCTGGTCTTCTGCCCAGGCATCGCAATTGCTTTCTTTTTTATCAAGGTCAACAACTGCAGCAACTGGTGGCTGACTTAAACAACATCATCATCAACATCCTCAGTGTCAAATAGTAGTAGTACACACATATCCCCCTCATCTTGTTCGACTTCTACACACGAATCCTCAATGTTTATTATAGTGCATCCGGAAAGTATTCACAGCACTTCACTTTTTCCACATTTTGTTATGTTACAGCCTTATTCCAAAATGGAATAAATTAATTTTTCCCCTCAAAATTCTACACACAATGGCCCTCATTCCGAGTTGATCGCTCGCTAGCTGCTTTTAGCAGCAGTGCAAACGCTAAGCCGCCGCCCTCTAGGAGTGTATCTTAGCTTAGCAGAATTGTGAACGAAAGATTAGCAGAACTGCACATGAAAAATTTTACAAAAAAAGCAGAAATAGGTAACCACTGCGCTCTCGGCGGCTGCAGTTGTGTAGCACCCTGGTGTCACCCAACACCTTAAAACATGGATATAAACGGAAAAAATAGGGAACTACCTCAACTGCGCTCAGCTTAACAAGTCCACTTAGATGTTGTTAAATGTTCAAGAATGTATCAGTCCGTAAAAAGAAAGGAGGTCGTCTTCCAATCTTTTTCCTCTAGTTCATTGGGTAGAGGAATCCCCTCTGGATTGGTCCGAAGTCCCTCAAAGAAAAAATAGAAGCACAATATCGTGTAGTACGTCCAGGATTTAGGAGAGATAAATGCTTCTAGATTTTGCTGTTAGTCACGATGGTTCGTACCGTACAGCTGTGCGCCATTGCTCCTCATGCACACCTCACACTCCGGTCACTGATGGGTGCAGGGCGCTGGGGGGGGGGGCGCCCTGAGCAGCAATCTAAACACCTTGGCTGGCAAATCATCACAATATATAGTCCCAGAGGCTATATATGTGATAAATTACCCCTGCCAGAATTCCTGAAAAAAGCGGGAGAAGTCCGCCAGAAAAGGGGCGGGGCTAACTCCCTCAGCACACTGGCGCCATTTTTCCCTCACAGCTCCGCTGGAAGGATCGCTCCCTGGCTCTCCCCTTCAGTATCTTTTTTTTGTATAATCTGTTTTTATTGTAACAATATAGACTTACAACAAGTTGTAAATATAACTGGGTATCAATCAATGGCAAAATGGTATGACGACATGAGCGTATACAGATCGATAGTCACATGTTCTGTACAGTTGTAGTCCACATTAACATTTTGGTTTAAGAAAACATAATAATGGATAGGTATGTAGCAAGAAGAAGAAAAAGAAAAGAGAAGAGAAACTTCAAAAGATTGGGGTGACTGAACCGAGTATGTTAAGCAAAGGAGAATAAGACATGTGCCGTGATTCAAGAGTTAGGCTTATTCATCCAAGACCCTATTACCAATTGAGCCAAGAGTTGGTTCCCGTCCTCTACTCTATTTTGTGGAGGAGATGTAAGTCTTATATGATTCGGATGTCTTGTAGTCTATCCAAGGCCACCATATAGCAGTAAATTCCGAGCGCCTGTCTCCCGCGCTCATTAATACATCTTCCATGTTCATGTAGTAATCTAATCTGGAGAACCAGGTGTTCCTTGTGGGGGGGTTGACAGATTTCCACATTGTGGGGATCACTGCTCGTGCGGCATTGCCCAGGTGTCGTATTAACGATGACTTGTAGGTAGAGATTGGGGTAGTGGAATGATTTAGTAGCCAAAAGGCTGGGTCAGACGGGACGGAAGTATGTAGAATGGTGTTGGAGGTTGAGATTACATCATCCCAGTAATTTTTGATAAGGGGACAGGTCCACCAGATGTGTAGCAGAGAACCTAGGTCCCTGCGACATCTCCAGCAGGTAGGTGAGATGGATGGGGATATTACATGTAAGAGAGTGGGGTGTCTGTACCACCTCATTAGGATCTTATATTGCGTTTCTCTGACTTGGATACAGATGGAGCTCTTATGGGTTTTAAGAAAGATAGAGTCCCATTCCCTATCCGAGAGTGAGATGTTTAGATCTCTTTCCCACTTTTGAATAAAATGAGGAGGCATCAGGGAGTCAGACGCACATAGGAGTTTATATAGGGTGGAAACAGTGTGTATTGGATTCATAGGGGCCACACACGTTTTTTCAAACGCGGTCAGCTCCCTTGATGCCTCACGGTATGCATTATTTGTATGTAGGAAGTGACGAATCTGTAGGAATTTCCAGAAATCTCTCTGTGGGATCTCCCATTTCTCTCGTACCTCCGAGAACTGTTTAACCCCGGATGGGTGGACCAACTGTCCTACTCTAAAGAGTCCCTCCAATGCCCAGTTTTGATAATATCCTAATGAGAGGCCCGGTGGGAAGGTCGGATTACTCAGAAAAGAGGTGAGAGGGCCAAAGACAGAAGAGATACACGATCTTCGTCGTATCTTCTTCCAAAAAGAAAGTGTAGGAGAAATGGTCGGATGCGTATGTTGTAATTTGGGCAAGGTCGGGAGCCATGGGAAGATTTCCGGGAACAGTTGCACGCATGAACCTTCTAAGACCACCCACTGTTTAATCTCCCGACTCCTGGTCCAATCCAAGACTCTGTTCAGGATAATTGCTTGGTAGTAAATTTCAATGTCTGGTAATAGGAAGCCCCCTTTCTGGGGAGGTCGAGTCAGGATTGACCTTTTGATTCTGGGTCTCTTACGACGCCATATAAATTGCTGGATCAAAGATCTCACGGTCCGGAACCAAGAGTCGGGGATCTGAATCGGTAAGGTCTGAAGAAGGTAAAGTAGTTTGGGTAGCGTGTTCATCTTTACAACATTGATTCTACCAAGCCATGAAAGATTATGATATTGCCATCTGCAATAGTCGTTTCTAATGGCTTGGAGAATGGGGTGGAAGTTCAAGGACAGTAAACGTGAGGAGTCGCTGGATAGCTGTACTCCCAGGTATGTAATGTGGGAGTCCCTCCACTGAAAAGGAAACGTAGTTTTCAAGCCCGTTAAGACCGAATGGGGAGTTGAGATGTGAAGAGCATAGGATTTGGATGTGTTGATTTTAAAACCTGATAGTGAGCTGAAAATGTCTAACTCGCTCATCAGGTTGGGGAGTGAGTGTGCGGGGTCTGTGACTGTCGCCAGCAGATCGTCTGCAAATAGAGCAAGTTTATAATCTATATCCCCTACTTGTAGTCCCTTAATCTTGTCATTAGCCCTAATTGCCCTGGCCAGGGCTTCAATACAAAGGACAAAGATCAGGGGGGATAAAGGACAGCCCTGTCTTGTTCCATTACTAATTAGAAAGTTATCAGAGAGAGTCCCGTTAACCCGTACCTTTGCTGATGGTTGTGTATACAAAGATAGTATTCTATGGAGAGCTCGTGGGCCCAACCCGATGTGCTCCAGCACCGCTCTCATGAAATCCCAATTTACCCTGTCAAAGGCCTTTTCGGCATCTGTGGACAGTAGTACAGTAGATATCTTACTGCTGGAGGCCAAATGGATTAGGTTAAGGAGTTTAGTCGTGTTATCCTTCGCTTCCCGACCGGGTACGAAACCCACTTGGTCGTTATGGACGAGCGACGGGAGAAATTCATTCAGTCTAAGAGCCATTAGTTTCGCGAAGAATTTGAGGTCTATATTAAGCAAGGAAATTGGCCTGTAGCTAGAGCACACTGAGGGATCTTTTCCTTGTTTAGGAATCACCGTAATATGGGCCTCAAGTGATTGTCTAGAGAAGTGGGTCTCGGCGGATATGGAGTTAAAGGCCTGCAATAATTTGGGAGCTAATATTTCTTTAAACATCTTATAGTAGGTGGCTGTGAAGCCATCTGGGCCCGGACTTTTACGTAGGGGAGCGATAGAGATGACATGGTCCACCTCGGCCAAAGCAAAAGGTGTTTCTAAAGATTTCTGGGCAGATTTTGATAGTTGAGGAAATGCCACATCGGCTAGATATTTCCTGGCTCTTAACATATTGGAGAGAGGGTCGTGGGCCTGGGAAGGGTTACCCAGGTTATATAGGGTGTTATAGTAGCTTTTAAAGCATGCTGCTATCTCTGGGGATTTAAAGCATGTGGAGCCCGTGTTGTTTTTCATTGATGGGATGAAGGAGGCCAATCTCTGGGTTCTAAGTGCCTGGGCCAAGAGCCTGCCTGGTTTATTCCCCCACTTATAATATTTACTATTACATCTACGCAGGGAGGCTTGGGTTTTGTTATTGAGGATTATTCGGAGTTGTGCTCGGGCCGCGGATAGTTCCATTAAGTCTGATGGTGTCAGGGAGGATTTGTGGCGGGTTTCTAAGGTGTGAATTTTGTGTAGTAATGTAGTGATCAAGGCCTGACTGTTTTTCTTCACAAACGAACCTAGTTGGATCAGTTTACCCCGTATAACACATTTGTGGGCCTCCCAAATCGTAATCTCGGATACTTCTCCTGTGTCATTGATATCAAAGTACTCGGACAATGTCTTATCCAATTCTGATTTACAATATGCATCGTATAGGAGCGATTCATTAAGGCGCCAGGTCCATGGACCGAGAGCACGAGATGGGGCCGATAGGGACAGGGATACTGGGGCATGGTCTGACCACGTGATGGATCCAATTGAGGCATCTACAATTAGGGGGAGGTGTCTATGGCTTAAGAACATGTAGTCTAGGCGTGAATAGACCTGATGTGGGTGTGAGAAAAAGGAAAAATCTCTGTCAGTGGGATGTGTGACCCGCCAGGTATCAGCAAATTGAAGTTCGTGGAAGATCTTTCTGACCTGTCTATGTTTGTGTTCAGAAAATCTAGGGGCTGGGGGAGAGGTGTCGACAGAAGGGTCCATGGACCAGTTGAGGTCGCCTCCCAAAACCACTATGCCCATCTCTAAGGCTTCAATCCGAGGTAGAAAGGATCGAAAAAAGGGGAGTTGCCCTTGATTTGGAGCGTAAAGGGATATGAGGGTGTATGCCTGGGAAAATATATTACATTGGACTACCAATAACCTCCCTGGGACAAGCTTATGGACCGAGACATTAGACACCCGGAGGGCCTTGGAAAATATTATAGCGACTCCCTTAGATTTACCTTCAGGGTTGTTGGAGTAGAAAGCCAGGGGATATTTTTGATTTACCAAGGAAGGGCCCCGAGCAGAGATCTTAAAATGTGTCTCCTGAATTAGAGCCACATCCACTCCGTCAGATCGTAGTGTCCGAAGTAAGTGGGATCTTTTCTCGGGGGTGTTGAGACCCTTTGCATTAATCGAGGTGAATTTGATTACACCTGGAAGAGACATCACATTATATCATAGCACAATGAAGCGTAACACTCGGACAGTTCACCAGAAGAAATAGAAAAACAATGAGAAGAAGAAGAGTGAAGAAAAGAGCAGGTTACAAGTAATAGAAACATCGTAAACATAATAACATCCGCAATGGGGAAGCAGGTAGGTATTTTAACCAGCATCCCCATGGGGCACAATGGCCGTATGCGGGATCGGGGTAAGGGAGTCACCCTTACAGGCACTTTCTTTAAACTTAAGTATTGTAATAGTGCAATTCTAACTTAGTAAAACTTATAATGACTGATAACATTAATAGGTAGAAACAAGTAATCATCCTCTGCCAATGTCCCATCGCTGAATTCCGGGGCTGCAAATGAGACCGGGGGGGAGGGGGAGGGAGGAAAGGGGGACACAGTAAGACAAGGTCAAAATGGCACTAGGCCGCGAGTAACGTGTCTCACCCGGTGTCTCACAGTCCAGACATTCAATCCGCCTAGGGAAATCAGCAGGGCTCATTCAGCAGAGTAATGAAAATCAGCCTCTTCAGGTGGGGGGGTGATCTTGGCGTGCAGGAAGTGGTTTTGAGGGTGTCTTTTGAGGACTGCCGACCACTTGCCATGACTCTCCCCCTCTCGAAGGCTGTGGTGGTTGTAGATCCGGGGGGGTGAAGTCCCAGTCCGGGACCTTTAAGGGTGGGAGACCGAGTCCTGAGCAGAAAGTAGGAAGGTCAGATGTGGTGTGGAGTGAATATATCTTGCCTGAGGAGGATACCTGTAGGCTGAAAGGGAAGCCCCATCTATATTTCAGCTGTCGCTTGCGTAGTTCTTCCGTCAGGGGGCGAAGAATCTTCCTTTGTTGCAGGGTATGCCAGGAGAGATCTTGAAAGACGGAGATAGGGTCACCGTTGTGTTTCAAGTCGTCAATATGTCGTGCTTTGTTCATGATTTCTTCCTTCTGGGAATAGTAATGTAGACGACATATGACATCTCGGGGACGATCTGAGGGAAGTCCCCTTGGTTTTAGGGCGCGATGGGCTCTATCAAATGTTATGGCGGTAGTTGGGTCTTTGCCCAGAATTGTGTTAAAAATTGTCGTCAGAGCATCCACTATGCCCGTCTGGGGGACCTCCTCTGGGATGCCTCTCACCCGAATATTATTCCTCCTCCCTCTGTTATCCAAATCCAATACGCGGGATCGTAGCGATCTGATCTCATCTGATTGGGATTTGATAACGTCTGTTAAGGATCCCAGAAAATTATCGGTGGAGTCTCGGTGTTCTTCCAGCGAGTTTACTCTATCAGAAAGCTGGGAAATATCTTGTTTGATTGATGCCAGCTCTTTTCGTATGGTATCTTGGATATCCTTCTTTGTTGGGAGTGTTTTCATATATTGCAGGATATCTTGAAGAGCGGTGTCGCTGTGTGTGTGTGAGGTGGGCTGTTCCATCATTGACGGGGAAGCAGAGGAAGCAGAATGACAGGATGAGGGGCTGGAGGGAGAAAGGTTTTCAGATAGCCTTGCAGGTGTAGATTGTAGGAACGATCTCATTCCCGGTTGGGTCGCGGTCTCTTTAGGTTGTGCGGTGTTGCCTTTCTTTTTCCCGGATCTAACCATGCTTATAAATGATTGGATGTATACTTAATTGCAGAAGATGTCATGAGTATAGATTTAGAATTGCTTGGTGCGCTATGAAGTGCCTATAGCATGATGACTCCCAATGGAATGGCACTAGCACGTCATTAGTTGGTGATCATTGTTTCGGTAGCAGGCACATGGTGGGCCTCACATCTCGCTTCTTCGGTAATGTAGAGGTAGATATAAGGCATCTGCAATGTCGATTCCCAGGGAGCGACCTACTTCCCTTAAAGACTCTATCAGTGAAGTATAAAAGGGATTTAAATGACTTATGTATAACTCTGTATATGAATAGGCCACTAGAGGGTGCTCCAGCTCAAGATATGGATCTCAGAAGGCACTGTCACTGGGAATTAGGCCCTAAGCCCACTGATCTTCAATAAGTATAATATCATTTATAATGATTGCTGATATTTATCAGGTGTTAGGTCTGCCACAGGTGGAGAGGGATCCTACGGCTGCGGAAGGTGATTGAAGGCGAATATTTTGGGGCCCGCCGTGTCTTCGTTCCGGTCCCGGAACTCGCGGCCGGGCTTCCTCCAAACTTCAGTCCCCTGCCTACGGATGCGGGGAGTGGAGGCCTCGGGTGACGAGCTCTAGTTAAGTGCCTCTTTGGCGTAAATATAGCGGGCGGGGGAGGCACAATGTATGCCGCTGAGCCGCCGGGGGACTAGGGACTGGCAGGCCAGTAAAGAACCTACCAGCCGTCGTCTCCGTCTGGCCCGCGGGTATCCTGGACCTCCGTCACCGCCGTCGCACCTCTATTGCGAGGATCAGAGGGGCCTGCGTCCTCACGTCCCGCGGTCTCCCTCTACTCTTGCCTCTGTCTCTCGCTGTGGGCAAATGCAGGCTTCGTCTCTGGGTCCCCAAGCAGGGGTGTGCCACTCGGCCGAGTGTCGACACCGCTCCAGGGGGGAATCCCCACTTTTGTCCCCGGCCTCCTATGGAGGGGCAGGCCGCACCTGTGTGTGACAGTAGGGCGTGAGTGGGCGCTGAGGGAAACAAATAGCGTGTGGATGATGACTGCCCCACCGGGGCCTCCGCCTCGTGTAGCAGGGAGAGGTCTCCCGGGGCGGCGCAGCCCAGGGCCGAGGGGAGAGCTCCAGCGTCTGTAGAATGTAGGGGGGAGCGGGTGCTGCCAGCCGCTAACTAAGTCGCTGGGCGGTCCGCTTAGCAGAGCGCTCAGTACTGCGCTGCAGGGCCGTGGATAGAACAGCGGGGTCACGTGGGTTGCGGCCGTCAAGGACCGTCACTTCAGTCACAGCCCGAGCTCCGTGCGTGGAGTGGACTTACCCTCGGATGCCGGACCCGTCCTTTGCTCCTCAGCCGAGGCTTGGTGAGTCCGGGTGGTGTTATGAGAACCGCCGGGCGCCCTCACGCAGCGGAGGTCTACTTTCGGGTGAATCGATCCGGGCTCTCCTTCAACTTTAGGCCCCGGCTTCTATCCGGGGAGAAGGCCGCAATCCGCAGAAGTGCTTAAAAGCACTTCTCGACTCCGCGGGACTCCCCAGATTGTGGTAGCCGGGTAAAGGGGTTTGCTGGGTTGCCTCTTGGCCGTATATGGGCTAGGTAGAGGGTTTTTAAAGGCTCTGATTTGTGTGTTCACCAGAGGAGCTGAAGTGAAACACAGCCACCTTCCTTGCTAGCCAAACCACGCCCCCCTCCCCTTCAGTATCAAGCTACAAAGGGTAAAAAAGAGAGGGGGGGGGGCACTAAATTTAGGCGCAGTATAACTTATATAGCAGCTATAAGGGGAAATAATTCAGTTAATCCCTGTATTATTATAGCGCTCTGGTGTGTGCTGGCATACTCTCTATCTGTCCCCCCAAAGGGCTTTGTGGGGTCCTGTCCTCTGTCAGAGCATTCCCTGTGTGTGTGCGGTGTGTCGGTACGGCTGTGTCGACATGTTTGATGAGGAGGCTTATGTGGAGGCGGAGCAGATGCCGATAAATGTGATGTCACCCCCTGCGGGGTCGACACCTGAGTGGATGGTTCTGTGGAAGGAATTACGCGACAGTGTCAACTCCTTGCATAAAAGGTTTGACGACATACCAAATATGGGACAGCCGGCTTCTCAGCCTGTACCTGCCCAGGCGTCTCAAAAGCCATCAGGGGCTCTAAAACGCCCGCTACCTCAGATGGCAGACACAGATGTCGACACGGATACTGACTCCAGTGTCGACGACGATGAGACAATTGTAACTTCCAATAGGGTCACACGTTATATGATTGAGGCAATGAAAAATGTGTTGCATATTTCTGATGTTACACCGGGTACCACAAAAAAGGGTATTATGTTTGGAGAGAAAAAACTACCAGTAGTTTTTCCTCCATCTGAGGAATTAAATGAAGTGTGTGAAGAAGCGTGGGCTTCCCCCGATAAGAAACTGGTAATCTCTAAAAGGTTACTAATGGCGTTCCCTTTCCCGCCAGAGGATAGGTCACGTTGGGAAACATCCCCTAGGGTGGATAAAGCACTCACACGCTTGTCAAAGAAGGTGGCACTACCGTCTCCGGATACGGCCGCCCTAAAGGAACCTGCTGATAGAAAGCAGGAGGCTATCCTGAAGTCTGTATATACGCACACCGGTATTATACTAAGACCAGCTATTGCTTCAGCATGGATGTGCAGTGCTGCAGCTGCGTGGTCAGATTCCCTGTCGGAAAATATTGATACCCTAGACAGGGACACTATATTGCTAACCGTCAAGCACCTAATTCCCTCAGATGATATGCCAAAAGTCATACATGCATTTGTATCATCTCGATTAGACTACTGTAATGCCCTCTACCTTGGTCTACCAGCAAAAGAATTGCAACGCTTACAGCTGGTGCAAAACACAGCTGCCAGGCTGTTAACCAACCAGCCCCGTTCCAGCCACATAACACCCATCCTCTACTCCCTTCACTGGCTGCCTGTAAGATGGCGAATCCTCTTCAAGATTGGCTTACTGAGTTTCAAAGCATTACATGACCAAGGCCCAAGGTACCTGAAACAGCTTCTGATCCCATACTGCCCCACTCGATTACTGCGATCTGTAGATGAAGGACTTTTAGCAGTACCTAGAATCTACCGTAATTCATCTGGGGGTCGAGCTTTTAGTCATGCGGCTCCGACTCTATGGAACTCACTTCCCAGCACAGTGCGAGAGGCCCCAACTATAGAATCCTTCAAAAGTAGACTCAAGACTTTCCTGTTTACTCAAGCATTTCCATAGTGTCTCTTTTAGTATCTTCATGCTTCTGTATTTTATGAAAAATGTACTTCATTATTTTTCTGTACTATATTATGCTGTGTATCTGTTAAGCGCCTTGAGTCCTATTGGAGAAAGAGCGCTATATAAATAAAATTATTATTATTATTATTATTATTATTATTATATTAAAGACGCAGTCTTATACATGAGAGATGCACAGAGGGATATTTGCCGGCTGGCATCTAAAATAAGTGCAATGTCCATTTCTGCCAGGAGAGGGTTATGGACTCGGCAGTGGACAGGTGATGCAGATTCTAAAAGGCACATGGAAGTTTTGCCTTATAAGGGTGAGGAGTTGTTCGGGGATGGTCTCTCGGACCTCGTTTCCACAGCAACAGCTGGGAAGTCTACATTTTTACCCCATGTTCCCTCACAGCCAAAGAAAGCACCGTATTATCAGGTACCGTCCTTTCGGCCCAATAAGGGCAAGCGGGTTAAAGGCGCGTCCTTTCTGCCCAGAGGCAGAGGTAGAGGGAAAAAGCTGCAGCATACAGCCAGTTCCCAGGAGCAAAAGTCCTCCCCCGCTTCCTCTAAGTCCACCGCATGACGCTGACGCTGGGGCTCCACAGGCGGAGCCAGGTACGGTGGGGGCCCGTCTCAAAAACTTCAGCAATCAGTGGGCTCGCTCACGGGTGGATCCCTGGATCCTTCAAGTAGTATCTCAGGGGTACAAGCTGGAATTCGAGACGTCTCCCCCCCGCCGTTTCCTCAAATCTGCCTTCCCAACAACTCCCTCAGGCAGGGAGGCAGTGTTAGAGGCAATTCACAAGCTGTATTCCCAGCAGGTGATAGTCAAAGTGCCCCTACTTCAACAAGGACAGGGTTACTATTCCACAATGTTTGTGGTACCGAAACCGGACGGTTCGGTGAGACCCATTTTAAATTTGAAATCCTTGAACACATATATAAAAAAATTCAAGTTCAAGATGGAATCGCTCAGGGCGGTTATTGCAAGCCTGGACGAGGGGGATTACATGGTATCACTGGACATCAAGGATGCTTACCTGCATGTCCCCATTTACCATCCTCACCAGGAGTACCTCAGATTTGTGGTACAGGATTGTCATTACCAATTCCAGACGTTGCCGTTTGGTCTATCCACGGCTCCGAGGGTATTTACCAAGGTAATGGCCGAAATGATGATACTCCTTCCAAAGAAGGGAGTTTTAATTATCCCGTACTTGGACGATCTCCTGATAAAGGCGAGGTCCAGGGAGCAGTTGTTTGTCGGGGTAGCACTATCTCGGGAGGTGCTACAACAGCACGGCTGGATTCTAAATATTCCAAAGTCACAGCTGGTCCCTACGACACGTCTACTGTTCCTGGGGATGGTTCTGGACACAGAACAGAAAAAAGTGTTTCTCCCGGAGGAGAAGGCCAAGGAGCTGTCATCTCTAGTCAGAGGCCTCCTAAAACCAAAACAGGTGTCGGTGCATCACTGCACGCGGATCCTGGGAAAGATGGTAGCTTCCTACGAAGCAATTCCATTCGGCAGGTTCCATGCAAGAACCTTTCAGTGGGACCTGTTGGACAAGTGGTCCGGATCGCATCTTCAGATGCATCGGCTGATAACCCTGTCTCCGAGGACCAGGGTGTCTCTGCTGTGGTGGCTGCAAAGTGCTCATCTTCAAGAGGGCCGCAGATTCGGCATACAGGACTGGGTCCTGGTGACCACGGATGCCAGCCTTCGGGGCTGGGGGGCAGTCACACAGGGAAGAAACTTCCAAGGACTATGGTCAAGTGAGGAGACTTCCCTACACATAAATATTCTGGAACTGAGGGCCATTTACAATGCCCTAAGTCAGGCAAAACCCCTACTTCAAAACCAGCCGGTACTGATCCAGTCAGACAACATCACGGCAGTCGCCCATGTAAACCGACAGGGCGGCACAAGAAGCAGGACGGCGATGGCAGAAGCCACAGGGATTCTCCGATGGGCGGAAAATCACGTGTTAGCACTGTCAGCAGTGTTCATTCCGGGAGTGGACAACTGGGAAGCAGACTTCCTCAGCAGACACGACCTCCACCCGGGAGAGTGGGGACTTCATCCGAAAGTTTTTCAACTGATTGTAAACCGTTGGGAAAAGCCACAGGTGGACATGATGGCGTCCCGCTTAACAAAAAGCTAGAAAGATATTGCGCCAGGTCGAGAGACCATCAGGCGATAGCTGTGGACGCTCTAGTGACATCGTGGGTGTACCGGTCGGTTTATGTGTTCCCTCCTCTTCCTCTTATACCAAAGGTACTGAGGATAATAAGGAGAAGAGGAGTAAGAACTATACTCATTGTTCCGGATTGGCCAAGAAGAGCTTGGTACCCGGAACTTCAAGAAATGATCTCAGAGGACCCATGGCCTCTGCCGCTCAGACAGGACCTGCTGCAGCAGGGGCCCTGTCTGTTCCAAGACTTACCACGGCTGCGTTTGACGGCATGGCGGTTGAACACCGGATCCTGAAGGAAAAGGGCATTCCGGAGGATGTCATTCCTACGCTGATTAAAGCTAGGAAAGAAGTTACCGCAAACCATTATCACCGCATTTGGCGAAAATATGTTGCGTGGTGTGAGGCCAGGAAGGCCCCAACGGAGGAATTTCAGCTGGGCCGTTTTCTGCACTTCCTACAGTCAGGGGTGACTATGGGCCTAAAATTGGGTTCCATTAAGGTCCAGATTTCGGCTCTATCGATTTTCTTCCAGAGAGAACTGGCTTCACTACCTGAAGTTCAGACTTTTGTTAAGGGAGTGCTGCATATTCAGCCCCCTTTTGTGCCTCCAGTGGCACCTTGGGATCTCAACGTGGTGTTGGATTTCCTAAAGTCACATTGGTTTGAGCCACTAAAAACCGTGGAATTGAAATATCTCACGTGGAAAGTGGTCATGTTGTTGGCCTTGGCTTCAGCCAGGCGTGTATCAGAATTGGCGGCTTTGTCATGTAAAAGCCCTTATCTGATTTTCCATATGGATAGGGCAGAATTGAGGACTCGTCCCCAGTTTCTCCCTAAGGTGGTATCAGCTTTTCATCTGAACCAACCTATCGTGGTGCCTGCGGCTACTAAAGACTTGGAGGCTTCCAAGTTGTTGGACGTAGTCAGGGCCCTGAAAATCTATGTTTCCAGGACAGCTGGAGTCAGAAAGACTGACTCGCTATTTATCCTGTATGCGCCCAACAAGTTGGGTGCACCTGCTTCAAAGCAGACTATTGCTCGCTGGATCTGTAGTACGATTCAGCTTGCACATTCTGCGGCTGGACTGCCGCATCCTAAATCAGTGAAAGCCCATTCCACAAGGAAGGTGGGCTCTTCTTGGGCGGCTGCCCGAGGGGTCTCGGCTTTACAACTTTGCCGAGCAGCTACTTGGTCGGGGTCAAATACATTTGCTAAATTCTACAAGTTTGACACCCTGGCTGAGGAGGACCTAGAGTTTGCCCATTCGGTGCTACAGAGTCATCCGCACTCTCCCGCCCGTTTGGGAGCTTTGGTATAATCCCCATGGTCCTTACGGAGTCCCAGCATCCACCTAGGACGTCAGAGAAAATAAGAATTTACTCACCGGTAATTCTATTTCTCGTAGTCCGTAGTGGATGCTGGGCGCCCATCCCAAGTGCGGATTGTCTGCAATACTTGTATATAGTTATTGTTTAACTAAAGGGTTATTGTTGAGCCATCGGTTGAGAGGCTCAGTTGTTGTCATACTGTTAACTGGGTATTGTATCATGAGTTATACGGTGTGATTGGTGTGGCTGGTATGAGTCTTACCCGGGATTCAAAATCCTTCCTTATTGTGTCAGCTCTTCTGGGCACAGTATCCTAACTGAAGTCTGGAGGAGGGTCATAGTGGGAGGAGCCAGTGCACACCAGTTAGACCTAAAGCTTTCTTTATAGTTGTGCCCAGTCTCCTGCGGAGCCGCTATTCCCCATGGTCCTTACGGAGTCCCTGCATCCACTACGGACTACGAGAAATAGAATTACCGGTGAGTAAATTCTTATTATTGTTTTCATCCAGTTTAGGCCAAAATGTTGCGGCGAGGTAGCTGGATGACTAAGCTAAGCAACAGCAGTGGGTGGCCAAACATGTGACACTTAAACTTCCAACATGGCACATCTTGGAAACAGAATGGCACTGCAGTGGCAGTTTAATAAACTATACAAATGTTTGTTGTCACAGTCAGCAATACTCAAAACAGCACATAATGCAAAGAAAAGAGGTTGAATTATCCTTGGGCCCTGGACCCTCCCTTGTGTTGTATGTATTAAACAGAACATGCACAATTTAACATCAAACCAATCATTTCAGCGACAGGGACTGTAAATTGTGGCTGAAATTATGGTTTGTTTGTTCCCCCACAAAACAATTTTTCTGAAAGACTACCTCTTTGGCCTCTCAAATGGAGCAGATGCTTTTACAAGCATTGTTAGGATTGATTCAAAAATAATGCCACACCCAAGAGGTGGCTCTTCTGGTCTTCTGCCCAGACATCGCAATTGCTTTCTTTTTTATCAAGGTCAACAACTGCAGCAACTGGTGGCTGACTTAAACAACATCATCATCAACATCCTCAGTGTCAAATAGTAGTAGTACACACATATCCCCCTCATCTTGTTCGACTTCTACACACGAATCCTCAATGTTTATTATAGTGCATCCGGAAAGTATTCACAGCACTTCACTTTTTCCACATTTTGTTATGTTACAGCCTTATTCCAAAATGGAATAAATTAATTTTTCCCCTCAAAATTCTACACACAATGGCCCTCATTCCGAGTTGATCGCTCGCTAGCTGCTTTTAGCAGCAGTGCAAACGCTAAGCCGCCGCCCTCTAGGAGTGTATCTTAGCTTAGCAGAATTGTGAACGAAAGATTAGCAGAACTGCACATGAAAAATTTTACAAAAAAAGCAGAAATAGGTAACCACTGCGCTCTCGGCGGCTGCAGTTGTGTAGCACCCTGGTGTCACCCAACACCTTAAAACATGGATATAAACGGAAAAAATAGGGAACTACCTCAACCGCGCTCAGCTTAACAAGTCCACTTAGATGTTGTTAAATGTTCAAGAATGTATCAGTCCGTAAAAAGAAAGGAGGTCGTCTTCCAATCTTTTTCCTCTAGTTCATTGGGTAGAGGAATCCCCTCTGGATTGGTCCGAAGTCCCTCAAAGAAAAAATAGAAGCACAATATCGTGTAGTACGTCCAGGATTTAGGAGAGATAAATGCTTCTAGATTTTGCTGTTAGTCACAATGGTTCGTACCGTACAGCTGTGCGCCATTGCTCCTCATGCACACCTCACACTCCGGTCACTGATGGGTGCAGGGCGCTGGGGGGGGGGGGCGCCCTGAGCAGCAATCTAAACACCTTGGCTGGCAAATCATCACAATATATAGTCCCAGAGGCTATATATGTGATAAATTACCCCTGCCAGAATTCCTGAAAAAAGCGGGAGAAGTCCGCCAGAAAAGGGGCGGGGCTAACTCCCTCAGCACACTGGCGCCATTTTTCCCTCACAGCTCCGCTGGAAGGATCGCTCCCTGGCTCTCCCCTGCAGTATCAAGCTACAAAGGGTAAAAAAGAGAGGGGGGCACTAAATTTAGGCGCAGTATAACTTATATAGCAGCTATAAGGGGAAATAATTCAGTTAATCCCTGTATTATTATAGCGCTCTGGTGTGTGCTGGCATACTCTCTATCTGTCCCCCCAAAGGGCTTTGTGGGGTCCTGTCCTCTGTCAGAGCATTCCCTGTGTGTGTGCGGTGTGTCGGTACGGCTGTATCGACATGTTTGATGAGGAGGCTTATGTGGAGGCGGAGCAGATGCCGATAAATGTGATGTCACCCCCTGCGGGGTCGACACCTGAGTGGATGGTTCTGTGGAAGGAATTACGCGACAGTGTCAACTCCTTGCATAAAAGGTTTGACGACATACCAAATATGGGACAGCCGGCTTCTCAGCCTGTACCTGCCCAGGCGTCTCAAAAGCCATCAGGGGCTCTAAAACGCCTGCTACCTCAGATGGCAGACACAGATGTCGACACGGATACTGACTCCAGTGTCGACGACGATGAGACAATTGTAACTTCCAATAGGGTCACACGTTATATGATTGAGGCAATGAAAAATGTGTTGCATATTTCTGATGTTACACCGGGTACCACAAAAAAGGGTATTATGTTTGGAGAGAAAAAACTACCAGTAGTTTTTCCTCCATCTGAGGAATTAAATGAAGTGTGTGAAGAAGCGTGGGCTTCCCCCGATAAGAAACTGGTAATCTCTAAAAGGTTACTAATGGCGTTCCCTTTCCCGCCAGAGGATAGGTCACGTTGGGAAACATCCCCTAGGGTGGATAAAGCACTCACACGCTTGTCAAAGAAGGTGGCACTACCGTCTCCGGATACGGCCGCCCTAAAGGAACCTGCTGATAGAAAGCAGGAGGCTATCCTGAAGTCTGTATATACGCACACCGGTATTATACTAAGACCAGCTATTGCTTCAGCATGGATGTGCAGTGCTGCAGCTGCGTGGTCAGATTCCCTGTCGGAAAATATTGATACCCTAGACAGGGACACTATATTGCTAACCGTAGAGCATATTAAAGACGCAGTCTTATACATGAGAGATGCACAGAGGGATATTTGCCGGCTGGCATCTAAAATAAGTGCAATGTCCATTTCTGCCAGGAGAGGGTTATGGACTCGGCAGTGGACAGGTGATGCAGATTCTAAAAGGCACATGGAAGTTTTGCCTTATAAGGGTGAGGAGTTGTTCGGGGATGGTCTCTCGGACCTCGTTTCCACAGCAACAGCTGGGAAGTCTACATTTTTACCCCATGTTCCCTCACAGCCAAAGAAAGCACCGTATTATCAGGTACCGTCCTTTCGGCCCAATAAGGGCAAGCGGGTTAAAGGCGCGTCCTTTCTGCCCAGAGGCAGAGGTAGAGGGAAAAAGCTGCAGCATACAGCCAGTTCCCAGGAGCAAAAGTCCTCCCCCGCTTCCTCTAAGTCCACCGCATGACGCTGACGCTGGGGCTCCACAGGCGGAGCCAGGTACGGTGGGGGCCCGTCTCAAAAACTTCAGCAATCAGTGGGCTCGCTCACGAGTGGATCCGTGGATCCTTCAAGTAGTATCTCAGGGGTACAAGCTGGAATTCGAGACGTCTCCCCCCCGCCGTTTCCTCAAATCTGCCTTACCAACAACTCCCTCAGGCAGGGAGGCAGTGTTAGAGGCAATTCACAAGCTGTATTCCCAGCAGGTGATAGTCAAAGTGCCCCTACTTCAACAAGGACAGGGTTACTATTCCACAATGTTTGTGGTACCGAACCGGACGGTTCGGTGAGACCCATTTTAAATTTGAAATCCTTGAACACATATATAAAAAAATTCAAGTTCAAGATGGAATCGCTCAGGGCGGTTATTGCAAGCCTGGACGAGGGGGATTACATGGTATCACTGGACATCAAGGATGCTTACCTGCATGTCCCCATTTACCATCCTCACCAGGAGTACCTCAGATTTGTGGTACAGGATTGTCATTACCAATTCCAGACGTTGCCGTTTGGTCTATCCACGGCTCCGAGGGTATTTACCAAGGTAATGGCCGAAATGATGATACTCCTTCGAAAGAAGGGAGTTTTAATTATCCCGTACTTGGACGATCTCCTGATAAAGGCGAGGTCCAGGGAGCAGTTGTTGGTCGGGGTAGCACTATCTCGGGAGGTGCTACAACAGCACGGCTGGATTCTTAATATTCCAAAGTCACAGCTGGTCCCTACGACACGTCTACTGTTCCTGGGGATGGTTCTGGACACAGAACAGAAAAAAGTGTTTCTCCCGGAGGAGAAGGCCAAGGAGCTGTCATCTCTAGTCAGAGGCCTCCTAAAACCAAAACAGGTGTCGGTGCATCACTGCACGCGGATCCTGGGAAAGATGGTAGCTTCCTACGAAGCAATTCCATTCGGCAGGTTCCATGCAAGAACCTTTCAGTGGGACCTGTTGGACAAGTGGTCCGGATCGCATCTTCAGATGCATCGGCTGATAACCCTGTCTCCGAGGACCAGGGTGTCTCTGCTGTGGTGGCTGCAAAGTGCTCATCTTCAAGAGGGCCGCAGATTCGACATACAGGACTGGGTCCTGGTGACCACGGATGCCAGCCTTCGGGGCTGGGGGGCAGTCACACAGGGAAGAAACTTCCAAGGACTATGGTCAAGTGAGGAGACTTCCCTACACATAAATATTCTGGAACTGAGGGCCATTTACAATGCCCTAAGTCAGGCAAAACCTCTAATTCAAAACCAGCCGGTACTGATCCAGTCAGACAACATCACGGCAGTCGCCCATGTAAACCGACAGGGCGGCACAAGAAGCAGGACGGCGATGGCAGAAGCCACAGGGATTCTCCGATGGGCGGAAAATCACGTGTTAGCACTAGAGATGAGCGGGTTCGGTTTCTCTGAATCCGAACCCGCACGAACTTCATGTTTTTTTCACGGGTCCGAGCAGACTCGGATCCTCCCGCCTTGCTCGGTTAACCCGAGCGCGCCCGAACGTCATCATGACGCTGTCGGATTCTCGCGAGACTCGGATTCTATATAAGGAGCCGCGCGTCGCCGCCATTTTCACACGTGCATTGAGATTGATAGGGAGAGGACGTGGCTGGCGTCCTCTCCATTTAGATTAGGGTTGAGAGAGAGAGAGAGAGATTGACCTGAGGCTGTGATACTGTAGAAGAGAGTGCAGAGTTTAGTGACTGACGACCACAGTGACCACCAGACAGTGCAGTTGTTTGTTTTATTTAATATATCCGTTCTCTGCCTGAAAAAAACGATACACACAGTGACTCAGTCACATACCATATCTGTGTGCACTGCTCAGCCCAGTGTGCTGCATCAATGTATATATATATCTGACTGTGCTCAGCTCACACAGCTTATAATTGTGGGGGAGACTGGGGAGCACTGCAGTGCCAGTTATAGGTTATAGCAGGAGCCAGGAGTACATAATATTATATTAAAATTAAACAGTGCACACTTTTGCTGCAGGAGTGCCACTGCCAGTGTGACTAGTGACCAGTGACCTGACCACCAGTATATATAATATTAGTAGTATACTATCTCTTTATCAACCAGTCTATATTAGCAGCAGACACAGTACAGTGCGGTAGTTCACGGCTGTGGCTACCTCTGTGTCGGCACTCGGCAGCCCGTCCATAATTGTATATACCACCTAACCGTGGTTTTTTTTTCTTTCTTTTTAGTCATACTAGTTACGAGTATACTATCTCTTTATCAACCAGTCTATATTAGCAGCAGACACAGTACAGTGCGGTAGTTCACGGCTGTGGCTACCTCTGTGTCGGCACTCGGCAGCCCGTCCATAATTGTATATACCACCTAACCGTGGTTTTTTTTTCTTTCTTTATACATACATACTAGTTACGAGTATACTATCTCTTTATCAACCAGTCTATATTAGCAGCAGACACAGTACAGTGCGGTAGTTCACGGCTGTGGCTACCTCTGTGTCGGCACTCGGCAGCCCGTCCATAATTGTATATACCACCTAACCGTGGTTTTTTTTTCTTTCTTTATACATACATACTAGTTACGAGTATACTATCTCTTTATCAACCAGTCTATATATTATCAGCAGACACAGTACAGTGCGGTAGTTCACGGCTGTGGCTACCTCTGTGTCGGCACTCGGCAGCCCGTCCATAATTGTATATACCACCTAACCGTGTTTTTTTTTTCTTTCTTTATACATACATACTAGTTACGAGTATACTATCTCTTTATCAACCAGTCTATATATTAGCAGCAGACACAGTACAGTGCGGTAGTTCACGGCTGTGGCTACCTCTGTGTCGGCACTCGGCAGCCCGTCCATAATTGTATATACCACCTAACCGTGGTTTTTTTTTCTTTCTTTATACATACATACTAGTTACGAGTATACTATCTCTTTATCAACCAGTCTATATTAGCAGCAGACACAGTACAGTGCGGTAGTTCACGGCTGTGGCTACCTCTGTGTCGGCACTCGGCAGCCCGTCCATAATTGTATATACCACCTAACCGTGGTTTTTTTTTCTTTCTTTATACATACATACTAGTTACGAGTATACTATCTCTTTATCAACCAGTCTATATATTAGCAGCAGACACAGTACAGTGCGGTAGTTCACGGCTGTGGCTACCTCTGTGTCGGCACTCGGCAGCCCGTCCATAATTGTATATACCACCTAACCGTGGTTTTTTTTTCTTTCTTTATAGTCATACTAGTTACGAGTATACTATCTCTTTATCAACCAGTCTATATTAGCAGCAGACACAGTACAGTGCGGTAGTTCACGGCTGTGGCTACCTCTGTGTCGGCACTCGGCAGCCCGTCCATAATTGTATATACCACCTAACCGTGGTTTTTTTTTCTTTCTTTATACATACATACTAGTTACGAGTATACTATCTCTTTATCAACCAGTCTATATTAGCAGCAGACACAGTACAGTGCGGTAGTTCACGGCTGTGGCTACCTCTGTGTCGGCACTCGGCAGCCCGTCCATAATTGTATATACCACCTAACCGTGGTTTTTTTTTCTTTCTTTATACATACATACTAGTTACGAGTATACTATCTCTTTATCAACCAGTCTATATATTAGCAGCAGACACAGTACAGTGCGGTAGTTCACGGCTGTGGCTACCTCTGTGTCGGCACTCGGCAGCCCGTCCATAATTGTATATACCACCTAACCGTGGTTTTTTTTTCTTTCTTTATACATACATACTAGTTACGAGTATACTATCTCTTTATCAACCAGTCTATATATTAGCAGCAGACACAGTACAGTGCGGTAGTTCACGGCTGTGGCTACCTCTGTGTCGGCACTCGGCAGCCCGTCCATAATTGTATATACCACCTAACCGTGGTTTTTTTTTCTTTCTTTATACATACATACTAGTTACGAGTATACTATCTCTTTATCAACCAGTCTATATATTAGCAGCAGACACAGTACAGTGCGGTAGTTCACGGCTGTGGCTACCTCTGTGTCGGCACTCGGCAGCCCGTCCATAATTGTATATACCACCTAACCGTGGTTTTTTTTTCTTTCTTTATACATACATACTAGTTACGAGTATACTATCTCTTTATCAACCAGTCTATATATTAGCAGCAGACACAGTACAGTGCGGTAGTTCACGGCTGTGGCTACCTCTGTGTCGGCACTCGGCAGCCCGTCCATAATTGTATATACCACCTAACCGTGGTTTTTTTTTCTTTCTTTATACATACATACTAGTTACGAGTATACTATCTCTTTATCAACCAGTCTATATATTAGCAGCAGACACAGTACAGTGCGGTAGTTCACGGCTGTGGCTACCTCTGTGTCGGCACTCGGCAGCCCGTCCATAATTGTATATACCACCTAACCGTGGTTTTTTTTTCTTTCTTTATACATACATACTAGTTACGAGTATACTATCTCTTTATCAACCAGTCTATATATTAGCAGCAGACACAGTACAGTGCGGTAGTTCACGGCTGTGGCTACCTCTGTGTCGGCACTCGGCAGCCCGTCCATAATTGTATACTAGTATCCAATCCATCCATCTCCATTGTTTACCTGAGGTGCCTTTTAGTTGTGCCTATTAAAATATGGAGAACAAAAATGTTGAGGTTCCAAAATTAGGGAAAGATCAAGATCCACTTCCACCTCGTGCTGAAGCTGCTGCCACTAGTCATGGCCGAGACGATGAAATGCCAGCAACGTCGTCTGCCAAGGCCGATGCCCAATGTCATAGTACAGAGCATGTCAAATCCAAAACACCAAATATCAGTAAAAAAAGGACTCCAAAACCTAAAATAAAATTGTCGGAGGAGAAGCGTAAACTTGCCAATATGCCATTTACCACACGGAGTGGCAAGGAACGGCTGAGGCCCTGGCCTATGTTCATGGCTAGTGGTTCAGCTTCACATGAGGATGGAAGCACTCAGCCTCTCGCTAGAAAAATGAAAAGACTAAAGCTGGCAAAAGCAGTAGCACCGCAAAGAACTGTGCGTTCTTCGAAATCCCAAATCCACAAGGAGAGTCCGACTCCAATTGTGTCGGTTGCGATGCCTGACCTTCCCAACACTGGACGTGAAGAGCATGCGCCTTCCACCATTTGCACGCCCCCTGCAAGTGATGGAAGGAGCACCCGCAGTCCAGTTCCTGATAGTCAGATTGAAGATGTCAGTGTTGAAGTACACCAGGATGAGGAGGATATGGGTGTTGCTGGCGCTGGGGAGGAAATTGACCAGGAGGATTCTGATGGTGAGGTGGTTTGTTTAAGTCAGGCACCCGGGGAGACACCTGTTGTCCGTGGTAGGAATATGGCCGTTGACATGCCTGGTGAAAATACCAAAAAAATCAGCTCTTCGGTGTGGAAGTATTTCACCAGAAATGCGGACAACAGGTGTCAAGCCGTGTGTTCCCTTTGTCAAGCTGTAATAAGTAGGGGTAAGGACGTTAACCACCTCGGAACATCCTCCCTTATACGTCACCTGCAGCGCATTCATAATAAGTCAGTGACAAGTTCAAAAACTTGGGCCGACAGCGGAAGCAGTCCACTGACCAGTAAATCCCTTCCTCTTGTAACCAAGCTCACGCAAACCACCCCACCAACTCCCTCAGTGTCAATTTCCTCCTTCCCCAGGAATGCCAATAGTCCTGCAGGCCATGTCACTGGCAATTCTGACGATTCCTCTCCTGCCTGGGATTCCTCCGATGCATCCTTGCGTGTAACGCCTACTGCTGCTGGCGCTGCTGTTGTTGCTGCTGGGAGTCGATGGTCATCCCAGAGGGGAAGTCGTAAGACCACTTTTACTACTTCCACCAAGCAATTGACTGTCCAACAGTCCTTTGCGAGGAAGATGAAATATCACAGCAGTCATCCTACTGCAAAGCGGATAACTGAGGCCTTGACATCCTGGGTGGTGAGAAACGTGGTTCCGGTATCCATCATTACTGCAGAGCCAACTAGAGACTTGTTGGAGGTACTGTGTCCCCGGTACCAAATACCATCTAGGTTCCATTTCTCTAGGCAGGCGATACCGAAAATGTACACAGACCTCAGAAAAAGAGTCACCAGTGTCCTAAAAAATGCAGCTGTACCCAATGTCCACTTAACCACGGACATGTGGACAAGTGGAGCAGGGCAGGGTCAGGACTATATGACTGTGACAGCCCACTGGGTAGATGTATGGACTCCCGCCGCAAGAACAGCAGCGGCGGCACCAGTAGCAGCATCTCGCAAACGCCAACTCTTTCCTAGGCAGGCTACGCTTTGTATCACCGGTTTCCAGAATACGCACACAGCTGAAAACCTCTTACGGCAACTGAGGAAGATCATCGCGGAATGGCTTACCCCAATTGGACTCTCCTGTGGATTTGTGGCATCGGACAACGCCAGCAATATTGTGTGTGCATTAAATCTGGGCCAATTCCAGCACGTCCCATGTTTTGCACATACCTTGAATTTGGTGGTGCAGAATTTTTTAAAAAACGACAGGGGCGTGCAAGAGATGCTGTCGGTGGCCAGAAGAATTGCGGGACACTTTCGGCGTACAGGCACCACGTACAGAAAACTGGAGCACCACCAAAAACTACTGAACCTGCCCTGCCATCATCTGAAGCAAGAAGTGGTAACGAGGTGGAATTCAACCCTGTATATGCTTCAGAGGTTGGAGGAGCAGCAAAAGGCCATTCAAGCCTATACAATTGAGCACGATATAGGAGGTGGGATGCACCTGTCTCAAGCGCAGTGGAGAATGATTTCAACGTTGTGCAAGGTTCTGATGCCCTTTGAACTTGCCACACGTGAAGTCAGTTCAGACACTGCCAGCCTGAGTCAGGTCATTCCCCTCATCAGGCTTTTGCAGAAGAAGCTGGAGACATTGAAGGAGGAGCTAACACGGAGCGATTCCGCTAGGCATGTGGGACTTGTGGATGGAGCCCTTAATTCGCTTAGCAAGGATTCACGGGTGGTCAATCTGTTGAAATCAGAGCACTACATTTTGGCCACCGTGCTCGATCCTAGATTTAAAGCCTACCTTGGATCTCTCTTTCCGGCAGACACAAGTCTGCTGGGGTTCAAACACCTGCTGGTGAGTAAATTGTCAAGTCAAGCGGAACGCGACCTGTCAACAACATCTCCTCCTTCACATTCTCCCGCAACTGGGGGTGCGAGGAAAAGGCTCAGAATTCCGAGCCCACCCGCTTGCGGTGATGCAGGGCAGTCTGGAGCGACTGCTGATGCTGACATCTGGTCCGGACTGAAGGACCTGACAACGATTACGGACATGTCGTCTACTGTCACTGCATATGATTCTCTCCCCATTGAAAGAATGGTGGAGGATTATATGAGTGACCGCATCCAAGTAGGCACGTCACACAGTCCGTACTTATACTGGCAGGAAAAAGAGGCAATTTGGAGGCCCTTGCACAAACTGGCTTTATTCTACCTAAGTTGCCCTCCCACAAGTGTGTACTCCGAAAGAGTGTTTAGTGCCGCCGCTCACCTTGTCAGCAATCGGCGTACGAGGTTACATCCAGAAAATGTGGAGAAGATGATGTTCATTAAAATGAATTATAATCAATTCCTCCGTGGAGACATTGACCAGCAGCAATTGCCTCCACAAAGTACACAGGGAGCTGAGATGGTGGATTCCAGTGGGGACGAATTGATAATCTGTGAGGAGGGGGATGTACACGGTGATATATCGGAGGATGATGATGAGGTGGACATCTTGCCTCTGTAGAGCCAGTTTGTGCAAGGAGAGATTAATTGCTTCTTTTTTGGTGGGGGTCCAAACCAACCCGTCATATCAGTCACAGTCGTGTGGCAGACCCTGTCACTGAAATGATGGGTTGGTTAAAGTGTGCATGTCCTGTTTATACAACATAAGGGTGGGTGGGAGGGCCCAAGGACAATTCCATCTTGCACCTCTTTTTTCTTTTCTTTTTCTTTGCGTCATGTGCTGTTTGGGGAGGGTTTTTTGGAAGGGACATCCTGCGTGACACTGCAGTGCCACTCCTAGATGGGCCCGGTGTTTGTGTCGGCCACTAGGGTCGCTTATCTTACTCACACAGCTACCTCATTGCGCCTCTTTTTTTCTTTGCGTCATGTGCTGTTTGGGGAGGGTTTTTTGGAAGGGACATCCTGCGTGACACTGCAGTGACACTCCTAGATGGGCCCGGTGTTTGTGTCGGCCACTAGGGTCGCTTATCTTACTCACACAGCTACCTCATTGCGCCTCTTTTTTTCTTTGCGTCATGTGCTGTTTGGGGAGGGTTTTTTGGAAGGGACATCCTGCGTGACACTGCAGTGCCACTCCTAGATGGGCCCGGTGTTTGTGTCGGCCACTAGGGTCGCTAATCTTACTCACACAGCTACCTCATTGCGCCTCTTTTTTTCTTTGCGTCATGTGCTGTTTGGGGAGGGTTTTTTGGAAGGGCCATCCTGCGTGACACTGCAGTGCCACTCCTAGATGGGCCCGGTGTTTGTGTCGGCCACTAGGGTCGCTTATCTTACTCACACAGCGACCTCGGTGCAAATTTTAGGACTAAAAATAATATTGTGAGGTGTGAGGTATTCAGAATAGACTGAAAATGAGTGGAAATTATGGTTTTTGAGGTTAATAATACTTTGGGATCAAAATGACCGCCAAATTCTATGATTTAAGCTGTTTTTTAGGTTTTTTGGAAAAAAGCACCCGAATCCAAAACACACCCGAATCCGACAAAAAAAATTCGGTGAGGTTTTGCCAAAACGCGGTCGAACCCAAAACACGGCCGCGGAACCGAACCCAAAACCAAAACACAAAACCCGAAAAATTTCCGGCGCTCATCTCTAGTTAGCACTGTCAGCAGTGTTTATTCCGGGAGTGGACAACTGGGAAGCAGACTTCCTCAGCAGACACGACCTCCACCCGGGAGAGTGGGGACTTCATCCGGAAGTTTTTCAACTGATTGTAAACCGTTGGGAAAAGCCACAGGTGGACATGATGGCGTCCCGCTTAACAAAAAGCTAGAAAGATATTGCGCCAGGTCGAGAGACCATCAGGCGATAGCTGTGGACGCTCTAGTGACATCGTGGGTGTACCGGTCGGTTTATGTGTTCCCTCCTCTTCCTCTTATACCAAAGGTACTGAGGATAATAAGGAGAAGAGGAGTAAGAACTATACTCATTGTTCCGGATTGGCCAAGAAGAGCTTGGTACCCGGAACTTCAAGAAATGATCTCAGAGGACCCATGGCCTCTGCCGCTCAGACAGGACCTGCTGCAGCAGGGGCCCTGTCTGTTCCAAGACTTACCACGGCTGCGTTTGACGGCATGGCGGTTGAACACCGGATCCTGAAGGAAAAGGGCATTCCGGAGGATGTCATTCCTACGCTGATTAAAGCTAGGAAAGAAGTTACCGCAAACCATTATCACCGCATTTGGCGAAAATATGTTGCGTGGTGTGAGGCCAGGAAGGCCCCAACGGAGGAATTTCAGCTGGGCCGTTTTCTGCACTTCCTACAGTCAGGGGTGACTATGGGCCTAAAATTGGGTTCCATTAAGGTCCAGATTTCGGCTCTATCGATTTTCTTCCAGAGAGAACTGGCTTCACTACCTGAAGTTCAGACTTTTGTTAAGGGAGTGCTGCATATTCAGCCCCCTTTTGTGCCTCCAGTGGCACCTTGGGATCTCAACGTGGTGTTGGATTTCCTAAAGTCACATTGGTTTGAGCCACTAAAAACCGTGGAATTGAAATATCTCACGTGGAAAGTGGTCATGTTGTTGGCCTTGGCTTCGGCCAGGCGTGTATCAGAATTGGCGGCTTTGTCATGTAAAAGCCCTTATCTGATTTTCCATATGGATAGGGCAGAATTGAGGACTCGTCCCCAGTTTCTCCCTAAGGTGGTATCAGCTTTTCATCTGAACCAACCTATCGTGGTGCCTGCGGCTACTAAAGACTTGGAGGCTTCCAAGTTGTTGGACGTAGTCAGGGCCCTGAAAATCTATGTTTCCAGGACAGCTGGAGTCAGAAAGACTGACTCGCTATTTATCCTGTATGCGCCCAACAAGTTGGGTGCACCTGCTTCAAAGCAGACTATTGCTCGCTGGATCTGTAGTACGATTCAGCTTGCACATTCTGCGGCTGGACTGCCGCATCCTAAATCAGTGAAAGCCCATTCCACAAGGAAGGTGGGCTCTTCTTGGGCGGCTGCCCGAGGGGTCTCGGCTTTACAACTTTGCCGAGCAGCTACTTGGTCGGGGTCAAATACATTTGCTAAATTCTACAAGTTTGACACCCTGGCTGAGGAGGACCTAGAGTTTGCCCATTCGGTGCTACAGAGTCATCCGCACTCTCCCGCCCGTTTGGGAGCTTTGGTATAATCCCCATGGTCCTTACGGAGTCCCAGCATCCACTTAGGACGTCAGAGAAAATAAGAATTTACTCACCGGTAATTCTATTTCTCGTAGTCCGTAGTGGATGCTGGGCGCCCATCCCAAGTGCGGATTGTCTGCAATACTTGTATATAGTTATTGTTTAACTAAAGGGTTATTGTTGAGCCATCTGTTGAGAGGCTCAGTTGTTGTCATACTGTTAACTGGGTAATTATCCTTGGGCCCTGGACCCTCCCTTGTGTTGTATGTATTAAACAGAACATGCACAATTTAACATCAAACCAATCATTTCAGCGACAGGGACTGTAAATTGTGGCTGAAATTATGGTTTGTTTGTTCCCCCACAAAACAATTTTTCTGAAAGACTACCTCTTTGGCCTCTCAAATGGAGCAGATGCTTTTACAAGCATTGTTAGGATTGATTCAAAAATAATGCCACACCCAAGAGGTGGCTCTTCTGGTCTTCTGCCCAGGCATCGCAATTGCTTTCTTTTTTATCAAGGTCAACAACTGCAGCAACTTTAAGTGTGAGTACGGTACGCTGGTTTATTCTTCCGGCTATCAGAGGGGTTGATGAAATCGACTCCATTGGGAGTTATTAATTGGGCCATTGTTTTCTCCCTATTTTCTCTCACGCTGGGGTATCATCTTTATGAGTGGAAACTCTTCCTTTCTATACGTGAGTACGGTACGAACCATCGTGACTAACAGCAAAATCTAGAAGCATTTATCTCTCCTAAATCCTGGACGTACTACACGATATTGTGCTTCTATTTTTTCTTTGAGGGACTTCGGACCAATCCAGAGGGGATTCCTCTACCCAATGAACTAGAGGAAAAAGATTGGAAGACGACCTCCTTTCTTTTTACGGACTGATACATTCTTGAACATTTAACAACATCTAAGTGGACTTGTTAAGCTGAGCGCGGTTGAGGTAGTTCCCTATTTTTTCCGTTTATGCACATGAAAAATGTCATGCCGTTTCTGGTTAGCTCCAGACCTACTCCTATCTTGCGATCACTGCAGTCTGTTTAGTTCCTGGTTTGACGTCACAAACACGCCCTGCGTTCGGCCAGCCACTCCCCCGTTTCTCCAGCCACTCCTGCGTTTTTGTCTGGCACGCCTGCGTTTTTTTAGCCCACTCCCTGAAATGCTGAGTTGCCACTCAGAAACACCCACTTCCTGTTAATCATACTACGAACACTCGAGCGACTGAAAAACCTCGCTCGAGCTTGGATAAAACTACAAAGTTTTGTGTGACAGTACTTAGCGCATGCGCACTGCGTACCATGCGCATGAATGCTGATTTTTCACCTGATCGCTGCGCTGCGAAAAGTGAGGGCCCATACCCCATAATGACAACCTGCAAAACAATTATTTTATGATTTTTGCACATTTATATTTGCTCAATACTTTGTTGATGCATCTTTGGCAGCAATTACAGTCTTAAGTCTTTTTGAATATGATGCCACAAGCTTGGCACACCTATCTTTGGGCAGTTTCGCCTATTCTTCTTTGCAGGTTGGATGGGAAGTGTCGGTGCACAGCCATTTTCAGACCTGTGATAGACACCCCATTTCGGGTGTCCAAGCATGGCACGGCACTGCAGGAATTTAAAAAGATGCTCAGGGGCATAGCCAGAACTTTGTGGGTCCCATAGCAATATGTGAAGGGGCCCCTGTCCCAATGCTTCTAGAGAGACACCTCTTCAACTGCAGTTGTTAATTTTATGCCCCATTATAGTGCCCTAGTTTATTTTATAAACCATAATAGTGCCCTAGTTCATGTTATGTCGCATTGTAGGGCTGCCAGTACACATTACATTATGACAGTGTCTCCAGTTTATATTATGGCACATTACAGTGCCCCCAGTTCATATTATGTCATACTACAGTGCCTCCACTTCATATTGTGCCACATTACAGTTCCCCAGTTCATATAATGTAACATTATAATGCCCTTCTGTTCATTTAGGTATCCGGACTTCAGGTCGACAACAAAAAGGTCGACACACCTTAGGTCGACACACCTTAGGTCGACATTGACAAAAGGTCGACATAGACAAAAGGTCGACATAGACAAAGGTCGACATGGACAAACGGTCGACATGGACAAACGGTCGACATGAGTTTTTCACGATTTTTTTCTTTTTTGGAACCTTTTCATACTTAACGATCCACGTGGACTACGATTGGAACGGTAATCTGTGCCGAGCGAAGCGGTAGCGGAGCGAAGGCACCATGCGAGGGGACGCGGTGCACTAATTGGGGTTCCCGGTCACTCTACGAAGAAAACGACACAAAAAAACATAAAAAAAACTCATGTCGACCTTTTTCCATGTCGACCTTGTTCACGCCGACCTTGTGTCCACGTCGACCTTTTGTCCACGTCGACCTAAGGTGTGTCGACCAACTGGCGTTGACCTAAGGTGTGTCGACCTTTTTGTTGTCGACCCAGAATCCCAGACCCATTCATTTATATACCACAATAAAATTACCAGGTACAGGGGCATAACAAGATATATTGTAGGCCACAAGGCAAACGTTTGTAAAGGCCTCTATGTACCACACAATGGTGAAAAATGCATATAACACATGTAACTTTGACAGGGAAGGTGGGCCCCTCACACCTCTGGGCCTCATAGCAGGTGCACTGACTGCACCTATGGTAGCTACACCCTTGAAGATGCTGTATTCGGGATCCCGGCTGTCAGGATACCGACACTGGAATCCCGACACCTGGTGAAATACCGGTGGTCGAAATCCTGATCGCCCACTGGAATCCCCACTTGTGTAGTGGCTCATGCCACCACCCGAGTTGGAGTTTAACCCTGTGGCGGCCAAAGGTCGCCACCGACCGAGCGTGGCGAGTGCAGTGAGCCCGCGAAGGGACACACTGCGCTGACCGCTCGTGTCCCAGCTGTCGGGATCCCAGCATCGGTCTCCTGGCCGTCAGGATCCCATCAGCCAGGATATCATACTGATCCCTTTGATGGCATTAGCTATCAGGGCTAATTTCAGATTTCTTTGTGACTAAAAAGGGAAGTACCCAGGGCCGGAGCTTCCACAAGGCAGCTTTAGGCAGTTGCCTAGGGGCACCAGGACCTGAAGGGGCGGCCTGCTACAGCTACCTGAAAAAGGTAGTGTGGTCCTACCTCTTACAGCCGCCGCAATCCCACCAGCACTCTTATCTTACAGTAGACGTGACTGCCAAGCTCCCGTATTGCAGCCTCCAGCTCCGCCTTCACCCGCCACAGGCAGTAACTTTGACATCTCCTGGAGTCCTGGCCAGGGGTGACATATGGCGCTACCCCTCATTCCAGGCTTTTTCACAGACTACTCTGCAATGCAGCCTGCAGGTAAGGTGGCTGCACAGTGCACTCTCTGCATTTGATAAGGAAAGGGGGAGAGCAGCAGTCGGAGTGGGGTGGGGGTGGGGTGGGGGCGGGATGGGAGAAGAGAAGCAGGCATGCACACAGTCTTAGTGGGATAAGCAACGGCATGCACACAAATTAGTTTTTTTCTTCCGAAGGTTACAGGGAGTTAGACCTAACAAACCAGATGGGTGGGGCTGTGATTGGGGATCTTTCTCAGTGCATGTCGTGCAAGATGTATGCGCACCTGGAGCAACCGTCCCAGTGTGATTACATCTGCACGAGGTGTGTGCGAACGGTTGTCCTGGAAGCCCAGGCAGTGTCGGACTGGGACATGAAGTTATAGGGGCCCATACTTAGGGGTGTGGCCAGCCTACAAAGGGTGTGTGACCAGCATCCACAGAGGCTTGAAATACACAATAGTTTAGTGCAGTGTAATGCAACTTATCTACCATGTATAACACAAGTGCACAGTCTGGAACCTGATCTATAGAGGAAGGATTGGGCCCTCAGGCAGTGGGGCCTACCGGTGGTTTCCCTGGTACCCCTGTGGGCCAGTCCGACCCTGAGCCCAGGTAACTGATCTAGAGAAAACATTTACACAGCTGAGGGAGATTCACAATCTCGAGCAAGGCTTAGATAGAATGGTGGAGGAGTTGCGGGAGGGGTCACTGGTAGATGAGGAGGACCAGGCAGCTAGTTGGGTCACAGTTAGAAGAAAGAAAAAGAGGGAGAGGCTCGACATCTCTGAACTATCAAACCCCAACAAATTCACCCAATTGGACGAGGATTTGGTGGATGATAGTGAGGAAATGACGGTGCCGGAGGAGACTGTTCACTCTAGCAACCAGAGAAGCGGATCCTCTGATACAGTTGGCATGAAAGATAGTGAGGTACCAAGTCAGATTGTGGTGGTAGGGGATTCCATTATCAGGAAGACAGATAGGGCAATCTGCTACCGGGACCATGATCACCGTACAGTCTGTTGCCTCCCGGGTGCTCGGGTGCGGCACATCGTGGATGGGTAGATAGATTATTGGGAGGGGCTGGGAAGGACCCGGCGGTCTTGGTGCATGTTGGCACCAATGACAAGGTTAGTGGAAGGTGGGATGTCCTTAAGAAAGACTATAGGGACTTAGGCAAGAACTTAAGGCAAGGACATCTAAGGTAATATTCTCTGAAATATTACCTGTGCCACGCACAAGTCCAGGGAGGCAGAGGGAGATTAGGGAGGTAAATGTGTGGTTTAGGGATTGGTGCAGGAAAGAGGGGTTCGTGTTCCTGGAACACTGGGCGGACTTCTCAGTCAGGCGCCATCTTTTTTGTCATGATGGATTGCACCTGAATGAGGAGGGGGCAGCGGTGCTGGGGGAAAGGATGGTTAGAAGGTTGGAGGAGATTTTAAACTAGGAGCCTGGGGGGAGGGTTTAGCTAGAAACTACGGGTCATGCAGGGAGAATAGAGGGGATGGTGGTAGTAAACGAAATGAGGGAGGAATAGGGGGGAGGGAAAGAGCAGGCAGTAAGGGTATTAACATGAGTACTAAAAAAGGTATCAAAACACTAACTAATAACGATTATGGGTCATCTATGCTGCATAAACTGAATGATGTCCCTAGCACAAGGGGAAATACTTATCTTAATTGTATGTATGTAAACGCTAGAAGCCTTACAGGTAAAAAGGGCAAACTAGAAATACTTGCAACAAGCAAACAGTATGATATTATAGGCATTACTGAAACATGGTGGGACGAATCTCATGATTGGACAATCAAGAGGGTTATACGCTGTTCAGGAGAGACAGATTAAATAAACGGGGTGGAGAGGTATGTCTTTACATAAAGCCGTTTTTAAAACCTGATACGGGAAGATATTCAGGAGGGGACTGTAGACACTGTTGAGACGTTTTGGGTAGAAATTGCAAGCGGGGGTAAAGTAATAAAAAAGTTAGTATTGGGTTTATGCTATAGGCCGCCTGGTATTAATGTTTAGGAATGAGGAATGGAATTGTTATGAAAATGATGAATTGTTACTGAAGCAAATTGAAAGAGCAGCAGGAGTTGGAGACATAGTAGTGATGGGAGATTTTAACTATCCAGAGATAAATGGAAAAACGATTCCTGTGATACTGCTAGGGGTAACATGTTTTTAAACACACTAAAAATGATAACTACTTAGTTCAACTAATCAAGGAACCTACTAGGTACAATGCAATCTTAGACCTGGTATTAACAAACAATGGGGAATTGGTATCAAATATTATAATAGGGGAGCCCATAGGAAACAGCGACCACAATATGGTCACATTCAATATCAGTTTTCATAAGCAGTCCTATACTGGCTCAACTTGGACTCTAAACTTTAGCAAAGCCAACTCTGACATGATGAGGGAAGCTTTAAGGGATATTGAATGGGATATTTTGTTTCAAGGAAAAAATACTACGGAGAAATGGGATGTATTAAAATCACTGCTAGTTAAAAATACTCTCAAATTTATTCCCACGAGCAACAAAAAAAGGAATAAAAATCCCAAACCAATATTTTTAACAAAAAGATAAAGGAACTTATAGGGAAGAAAAGGCGAGCATTCAAAAAATACAAATCTGACGGGAATGCAGAGTCATTTCAGCACTATAAGGACTGTAACAAAATATGCAAAAAAGAAATAAGAGCAGCTAAAGTAAAAACTTAAAAACTAGTAGCAAAGGAAAGCAAAGCGAATCCCAAAAAAAATCTTTAAATACACCAACAGCAAGAGATTAAAGAAGGAGGGTATAGGCCCTTTAAAAGACAAATTGGGAGTCTTAGTCAAAAATGATAATGACATAGCGTACAAACTAAATTAGTTTTTTTCAACGGTATTTACAAGAGAAGACCAAATTCAGGGACTAACACACAATCTCAATAATGATAATGTCCCACTGATAAATGCTTATTTAAGTGAGGAGGTAGTCTGTGACCGATTTAAAAATGTTAAGATTAATAAGTCACCGGGTCCCGATGGAATTCACCCAAGGGTTCTAATGGAGCTTCACTCTGAACTTGCAAGACCGCTACTTTTGATCTTTAAAGATTCAGTTATATCAGGTATGGTTCCCAAAGACTGGCGTATAGTGGAAGTAGTGCCAATATTCAAAAAGGGAAGTAAATCTGAACCGGGTAATTATAGACCAGTTAGTCTTACATCTATAGTGGGGAAAATATTGGTAGTTATTCTAAGGGATAGTATTAAGACGTTTCTTGAAGTCAATAAGGTTATTACTAGGAATCAACATGGAGTTGTGAAGGACAGATCATGTCAAACCAACTTACCTGGCTTTTATGAAACAGTAAGTGCGAACCTTGATCAGGGTAAGGAGGTGGATGTAATCTATTTAGACTTTGCCAAAGCTTTTGACACTGTACCACACATGCGGCTTATCTATAAGCTACAAGAAATAGGGCTAGGGAGCACAATAGGCACTTAGGTCAAAAATTGGTTAGATAATAGGGAGCAGCGCATTGTGGTTAATGGATCATTTTCAAATTGGACTGAAGTGCTAAGTGGTGTGCCACAAGGGTCTGTACTAGGACCACTATTGTTCAACATTTTCATTAACAACCTAACAGAGGGGGTCATTCCGAGTTGTTCACTCGCTAGCTGCTTTTAGCAGCATTGCACACGCTAGGCCGCCGCCCTCTGGGAGTGAATCTAAGCATAGCAGAATAGAGAACGAAAGATTAGCAGAATTGCTACTAAATATTTTCTTGCAGTTTCTGAGTAGCTCCAGACCTACTCCTAGATTGCGATCAGCTCAGTCCGTTTAGTTCCTGGTTTGACGTCACAAACACGCCCTGCGTTCGGCCAGCCACTCCCCCATTTCTCCAGACACTCCCGCGTTTTTCCCTGACACGCCTGCGTTTTTTAGCACACTCCCAGAAAACACTCAGTTACCACCCAGAAACGCCCCTTTCCTGTCAATCATTTACCGATCAGCAGTGCGACTGAAAAGCGCCGCACAAACAACAGCAAAACTGCTAAGTTTTTAGTTAAATACCATGCGCATCCGCATTTAGCAACAAATCGCAGCATAGTGAAAATCGGCAATGAGCGAACAACTCGGAATGACCCCCAGAAGGTCTAGAGAGTATGGTGTCAATTTTTGCAGACGATTCCAAATTGTGTAAGGTTATAAATACGGAGGGGGATGCTGAGTCTATTCAGAACGACTTAGTTAAATTAGAAGCATGGGCAGTCAAATGGGGAATGTGCTTCAATATAGACAAGTGTAAGGTAATGCACTGTGGTATCAAGAACAAAAATTACACCTACATACTAAATGGGGTAACATTAGGGGATTCTGTACTGGAAAAGGACTTAGGTGTTCACATAGATAGCAAACTAAGCAGCAGTACCCAAAGTAGGATTGCAGCTAAGAATGCTAATAAGATATTAGCATGCATAAAACGGGGAATTGATGCTAGGGACGAGAGTGTTATACTCCCATTATATAAATCACTAGTGAGGTCACATCTTGAATACTGTGTGCAATTTTGGGCACCATACTACAAAAAGGATATTCTGGAGCTAGAAAAGGTTCAGAGGCGGGCGACCAAATTAATTAAGGGCATGGAGACGCTGGAACACGAGGAAAGGCATGCAAGGCTAGGCATGTTTACACTGGCAAAGAGAAGACTAAGAGGGGACATGATCAACATCTACAAATATATAAGGGGACAATACACAGAGCTTGCACGGGACCTGTTTTTGGTAAGATCAGCACAGAAGACTCGTGGACACTCGCTTAGGTTAGAGGAGAGGAGATTCCGCACAATGCGGCATATAGGTTTTTCACAGTAAGGACAATACGTGTTTGGAATTCCCTGCCTGAAAGAGTTGTAATGGCAGGCTCAGTCAACACCTTTAAGAATGGGTTAGATAATTCCTAATGGATAAGTATATCCAGGGTTATGGTGCGTAGTAGCTCACTATAGTTACTATGAAAAGAGGAAAAAAACACAACAGCTGACATCAGCATCAGACAAAATTTAGACCAAAATAATCCTGCATAGGAGTCCACAAATAGGTTGAACTTGATGGACAAATTGTCTTTTTTCAACCTTAGATACACTGGGGCAGATTTATTAAGCCTGGTGTAGTGATAAATTGCACGGTGATAAAGGACCAGCCAAGCAGCTCCTAACTACCATGTTACAGGCTGGGTTTGAAAAATGACAGTTAGGAGCTGATCGGCTGGTGCTTTATCACCTTCCACTCTATGTTACTATGTTAGAACAGTAGACAATTAACGGGGGGGGGGGGGGGGGGGGGGGAGAGCAGCGGGAACCCACACAGACTGGGGAGATGGGGAGAAGAGAGCAGCCATGCAACAGACTTGGGGTGGGAAGAGCAGCAGCATGCCTTTCACCTGTAGGGTGGGTATGGGGAAGGGGCAGTAGGCAGAAGTTTTGCCTAGGGTGCCAAGAAACCTTCCACCGGCCCTGGAAGTACCGCCTTATTACATTCAGGGGATACTTCATTTTTGTGGATGTCCTCCTAATACTAATATTTTGGGGTCATTTCCCCGAAAATAGTGTTGAGAAGTATGCCCCATAGTGTACTGTATATGCCATCTACACAGAATTCCTTCAAACGCTTTTATTAGTATAAATTTAAAAATAATCTTATATCTATGGGGAAGACATGTTTCAATCTCACAACAACTGCTGGGCTGACCACAGCATTTTTTGGCTCACAGTACATATTTTCTATCAACTTAATCTGCAAGTCAAAGCATTGGTCCGAAATGTGAAACACTTGTGAACGTGTTTTTCATCTTTTTACAGGAGCTCTTCTAGATTACTAATACAAACTTTAAATAACTGCAGCTCTGAGAGGTAACCAGTGTAAAACATTTTTAAAATTTGCCTCTGTAACTTGAATAAATGCTCCATAGGGAGTTTTCACAAATCCTTTGTGTAGTTAGCAGACTTCTTCTTTGATAAGAAAAAGTATATTTTATATGGCTAAAATGATGTGTATAGTTGCCACATAATTCTAGGCTGCAACTCAGTTAAAAGGTATTTTCTGCACTTAGCATGAAATTAAAAGGGCAAATACAGGATACGTGTGTAGCATTAGTTTAATACTGCTATAGTATTCATTCTAGGGGATGTAGCTGTGTGACGGGTGGTCAGGAGACTGCCGGTCACAATACCGACGTCGGGATCCGGCCCCCTAACAATCCCGCTCCCTAGCAATCCCGACGAAGCCAGGATCCCCACGTCGGTATGGTGACCGGCGGTCTCCTGACCGCCAGTTTCACATTCCCAACCCCATTCTAGCACCTTGCACCTAATCAGTGAGGAGGGCATATTTTAAATTTTTTTTTAAAGAGTTATTTTTATTGAAAAATGTCATAAACAACAACAACATAGATAAATGGGTAATGATGTTACAGAGCATTATGAATCAAAATTCCAGGTATCACATTGAATACAAAGAAAAAGGTACATCAACTGCACAAATTTTGACATTTTTTTTTTTAAATAAACCAAATGAATCAAGAGCGGTAAAATATACCAAAAAACAAAACAAAAAACTTATATAGAGAAATGAGAAGAAAAAGAAGAAAAGGGGGGAAGAAGAAGAGAATAGAAAAGAGGGAGAGAGAGGAGGGGCACCATGAAAGATTCCAGAAATAAATACATATATTGCGGTATAGAAAACAGAGAGATAATAATACAACCGTTTAGAAGCATAGGAAATACCATTCTATAATGACATATCATACCAGTGACACAGAGGTCTTAGAGTAAGAGAACCATGGCTCCCAAATTTTGTCATATTTATCTGACCTATCATGTAAAGCGGCAGTAATTTTCTCCATCATAGAAATAAACCATATTTTAGATAGAACCATACTCAAAGGAGGAGAAGCGGTTTTCTTCCAACATTTAGCTAACACACATCTGGCGGCATGGAGAATTTGGAGAGCAAGCTTATTAGCAATATTACTGAGATCGGGTAGTGGGAGACCTAACAAGGCCATCCAAGGGCCCAGGACCACCTGGGAGGAAAGAATAGATCCAATGAGGGATTCAGTTTTTTCCAAAAAGGACGTATTTTGGGGCAGGACCACCAAATATGTTTAAGATCTCCATTTTGGCCACACTCTCTCCAGCATAGTGGGGAAGACCCAGGGAAAATCTTGTTTAATTTCGTTGGGACTAAATACCATCTGGCATAGACTTTATAAGAGTTCTCTTTAATTAGAGAAGAAATAGAAGACTGAGCAACATTTTGTCTTTTGATTTTCCATGAGTCCTCCTCAGGTGGAGGGCCTAGGTCTTGCTCCCATTTACTTTCATGTCTAAGAATGTCATCAGGTGGAGGAGAGCGTAGTAGTCCTTAAAGTATAGAAATAATACCCTGTCGTATAGGGGAGTAAATACACAATTTCTCAAAAGGGGAAAGTTGGCGAATAACCTTGTCCTTTGGTAAGGAATTTAAAAAGGAGCGAAGTTGCAAATACTCATAAAATACCAGACAAGGGATTCCATACTTATCACTTAAGACTTCTAAAGAGTACCAGGAATTACCCTCAATAAAGTCGAAAACAAATCTAGGTCATGGATTCAAATGAAGCCATGAATGTGAGTGTAAAGAGGAGCCAGGGGTGAAATCTGGGTTATCCCAAATCGAAGTGATGGGGGACGGAAATGAAGAGAGTTTATAGTGTCGAATGCAGAAAAACCACAAGGAACAGGTAAACTTTGTAGTAGGAGCACAGGTTCGCACCTCCTGTGCAGATGTAATGGAGATAAAAGGGATACCAAGGTTGAGGTTTTGGCCAGTAAGAGTTCAATTTGTATCCAGGGTAAAGGAGGGGATTGAGAAAACCAAGTGAGTGCTTGGCTCAAGTGGGTTGCATGGTAATATTTTCGTATATCTAGGAGGCCTCTACCTCCATCAGCTGGGCTTCTAATTAGCAGAGTAGAGGTCTTAATTCTGGGGGGTTTATTAGACCAAATAAATTTCAATATAATTTTCTGCATTCGGCATAAGGTCCCCACAGGAATACGCACCGGAATCGTTTGGAACAAATATAAAAGCCTGGGCAAAATATTCATTTTAACTGTGACTATATGTCCAAACCATGACAGTATTTGCTTGTCCCATACTCGTAAATCAGACTCAATACGATTAAAAAGAGTTGGGAAATTCTCAAAGAACAAGGACCCATAAGAGTTTGCATGGCCGGCTCCAGGCCTACTAGCACCCTAAGCGAGAAAATGTAAAAGCACCCCCCCCATGCGCGCGCCGAAGGCGCGCGCGTTCCCGGAAAAGTGGGTGTGGCCTCTGGAAAAGTGGGCGTGGTCTCGTAACTTCATATCATCAAACTATAAACATATTTTCACACAATTAGCAGCCTTACACATAGCCACAGTAGTGTTCCTTACACACAATGTCTCCAGTATAGTGCCAGATACACATAATGTGCAGTGCCAGATAGACATGACATGCCCCCCAGCAGTGCCAGCTACACATGACATGCCCCGCAGCAGTGCCAGCTACACATGACATGCTCCGCAGCAGTGCCAGCTACACATGACATGCCCCGCAGCAGTGCCAGCTACACATGACATGCCCCCCAGCAGTGCCAGCTACACATGATAGTGTTCACTTTTTAGGGCATGGTGCTGATCACAGGGAGGGCACATTTTTAAGTTAGGAGGGCAAAATGATGTACATACTGCTTGTTGTTCCCATACCTATATGTCAAAGCATGGACAGTGCGCGCCGAAGGCGCGCCGCAAAAATTAAGGGGAGTTACTTCGTGGGGAAGGTACGTGGCCACATAATAGTGGCAATTTGCATTACACCACACAGTAGTGCAGCTAATACACACTGCACCAGGTAGAACCTCCTATACACTTTGCGCCAGGCACAGCACTGAGACACATTGCACCAGGGAGATAACTGAGACAGATTGCCTAGCCACAGACGCCTAGCGGGAACACTACATAACATGCCCCCCAGCAGTGCCAGCTACACGCGACATGCCCCCCAGCAGTGCCAGCTACACGCGACATGCCCCCCAGCAGTGCCAGCTACACGCGACATGCTCCCCAGCAGTGCCAGCTACACGCGACATGCCCCCCCCAGCAGTGCCAGCTACACGTGACATGCCCCCCCCAGCAGTGCCAGCTACATAAATGGCCACACAGTGCCAGATATGCCCCCACAGTGCCAGATACATTAATGCCCCCACAGTGCAGATATACCCCCACAGCGCCAGATACATAAATGCCCCCACAGTGCAGATATGCCCCCACAGTGCCACATACATCAATGCCCCCACAGTGCAGATATACCCCCACAGTGCCAGATACATAAATGCCCCCACAGTGCCAGATACATAAAATGCCCCCACGGTGCAGATATGCCCCCACCATTCCAGATACATAAATGCCCCCACAGTTCCAGATACATAAATGCCCCCACAGTGCCAATATGCCCCCACAGTGCCAGATACATAAAATGCCCCCACACTGCAGATATGCCCCCACAGTTCCAGATACATTAATGCCCCCACAATGCCAGATACATAAATGCCCCCCCCACAGTGCCTGATACATAAATGCCCCCACAGTGCAGATATGCCCCCACAGTGCCAGATACATAAACGTCCCCACAGTGCCAGATACATAAATGCCCCCACAATGCCAGATACATAAATGCCCCCACAGTGCCAGTTACATAAATGAACCCACAGTACAGATATGCCCCCACAGTGCCAGATACATTAATGCCCTCACAGTGCAGATATACCCCCACAGTGCCAGATACATAAATGCCCCCACAGTGCAGATATGCCCCCTCAGTGCCAGATACATAAATGCCCCCACAGTGCAGATATGCCCCCACAGTGCCAGATACATTAATGCCCCCACAGTGCAGATATACCCCCACAGCGCCAGATACATAAATGCCCCACAGTGCAGATATGCCCCCACAGTGCAGATATGCCCCCACAGTGCCAGATACATTAATGCCCCCACAGTGCAGCTATACCCCCACAGTGCCAGATACATAAATGCCCCCACAATGCCAGATACATAAATGCCCCCACAGTGCTTGATACATAAATGCCCCCACAGTGCCAGATATATAAATGCCCCCACAGTGACAGATATGCCCCCACAGTGCCAGATTCATAAACGCCCCCACAGTGAAAGATATACCCCCACAGTGTAGACATGCCCCCACATTTCCAGACACATAATTGCCCCCACAGTGAAAGATATGCCCCCACAGTGCCCCCACACAGAGCCCAATCCATATACTGCTTGCAGCTTCACGATACCTGCGGTGGTGGCGGGAGGGGGAGTGCCGCTGAGGACACGGGTGGCTCTTCTAAAACTCGTGTGCGCGGCGTCTATCGTCAGACGCCGGCACCGCACAGCCGCATACAGGGAGCACTGCAGGCTGGCTCCAGGCACAAAGATGGCGGCGCCAGCGCACGGCGCCCATTAAGGGTGGCGCCCCGCGCGGCCGCTCTAGTCGAACGTGCCTGGAGCCGGCCCTGAGAGTTTGTAATGAAGATGCCCAAATATTTAATTTTCTTAGAGCGCCAGGAGAAATTAAAATTAGTGGCTAAGAGAGATCTGGTCTCCTCACTAAGATGTAGAGAGCTTCTGACTTAGCATAATTAATTCGGTAACCCGAATAGAAAAAATGTGAAGATAAAGTTTGAAACAAATTAGGGATAGATATGTGATGAGAGGAGAGGGTAAGTAGAACATCATCAGCAAATAACGATAATTTAAACTCCGCATCTCCAAACTACTATACCTTTTATATCAGTGTTAGCCCTCACCATACACGCCAGAGGCTCGATTGTCATAGCGAATATTAATGGTGATAGGGGGCATCCCTGTCATGTACCATTACTAATCTGGAACAGGTGAGAGTCTCTACCATTGATCCGAACTCTTGCCGAAGGATTAGAGTACAAAGCTTGAATGCCCTTTAGCAGGCTTCCTCCCAGGCCAAATCTGCGTAAAGTAGCAAACATAAAAGGCCATAAGATCTTATCAAAAGCCTTCTCAGCGTCAAGTGAGAGAAGGATAGAAGGTAATTAAGAATTATTAATCATATGAACCAAATTAATAGTTCTCCGGGTATTATCTCTAGTTTGTCGGCCTGGGATGAAGCTCACCTGGGATCTTTCCCATCTTTATGGATCAAAACAATTCGAGCCTCTAGCGTGCAGGGAGACAAAGGTTCGCCCCTTAAAAATCCATTAAAAAGTCTGCATAGATGAGGGAGTAAAATACCCTTACATTTCTTAAAATACATTATAGAAATACCATCTGGTCCGGGGGCTTTGCCAGACTTCTGAAGCTTAAGAGCGTTTTCTAGTTCTTCGATTGTTATCTCTGAGCCCAATTGAGCCACCACGGGGGCATATTTTCATTTTGAAGGGCAAACTTTTATACCTGATGTGTCACTGTAGTATCTGTAGTGAAACATCACGTCCCAAATTTTGCCCTTCAAAATTAAAATATGCCCTCCTCACTGATTAGGTGCAGGGTGCTAGATTAAACACTACTCTACATAGGGTTCCCATTTATCACACAAAATGACACGTAGTGACCAATATACTCTATTGCAGAATAGTGCAACATTTTCCCCCATGTATCATAGTCCCCCCATTTATCACAGAGACACATATATCTCAGCAGACTGCCCAAGTGTCTCGGATGCCTTCAGCCTACCAAAAAATGGGGGTGTGCCATCTGGTCACACCACTGTACGATGAAGACACACCTCCATACAGTGAAGCCACATCCCATTTTCATGCATGTACAAAACATCCCCATCTCTTATTCCCTAAAGTTGGGAGGTTTGTCACCTCTCCCCATGCATGACAATATCTTATTTATCATAGTGCTTCCATATATCACAGTGCTTTATTTAGTGCCCTGAATGTGTTTGACAGTCCTGAGTAATGTTTACTGCGCTTGCTGGTTACAGTGTCTAACATCAGAGTCATGCTTATGGAGTACCACAAATTGATAAATACAGAACCCTTTTTTAACGTTTCTTCAAAATATGCAGGGGAGCCTCAGCGATTCCACTGTAACCTTCCAAGGCCCTGTCTCTCAGAAGTGCATAGTGTGGACCTCTTTTGAGCATCCAACGATGCCTGGAGGCTGAGAAGGCTGCCCATCACTTGAAGGCTCTCAGATGTCTGTTCCCTTCAGTATGGAGGAGACGACGAGAAGAATAGTGGGCGAGTATGTAAGTATGGGCCATGAAGGTGGGGTTTCGGGCAATTGTGTTGATGAAAAGGGGTGGGTGTGTTTAGACTGCACAACCTAATTTCAAACATAATAATAGGTGCTACCATGCTGAGACTTATCGTGCCACGCAGACAAAACTAATGTGTAATTTTTGGCCAATCGTGTACTAAGAAACCTTATTATTACTCCATGTTAAATTGTAAAATGTATTATAGTTGCTGTAATATTAGTATTCTTAGTGCTTGAAGTGTGCACCTGCTTTTTCTTTTTTTTCTGCAGTTGTGTTGATGCCAGAGAGAATTGGTTTTGGGGGTGTTTTATTTCATTAGAGGTGGGAAATTAACAGGAGGGGGGGGGGGGGGGTGCTGCATGTATGCATATAGTGTTCTTATAAAATGTAATGGGATGTGATAAATTTACACCAATCCGCAATGCGTTTATTGAATGCACCTCAAAGATGTATAAATTATTGCATGCACGGACAGAGCTTGCAAGAAAGCCATGTCCCTGTGAATATGCTTCAAACACTTATCACTGTATATTTCAGAAAAAATACATATATGTGTCTGCGTATTCGCCGCTGACACTGCTCCTGCCTAAGCCCTGCTCTCCAGACCCCACTGCCCAGATCTTCTGTCCCTGATGCCTCCTCTCCTGCCCCCACTGCCCAAAATCAAACCCCCCCTACCCCTGTGGTTACAAATTCTCCGCCAATTGCCCATTTAGGTGATACTAAAATAATGTGAAACAGGTGGTAAAAACACCCTTTTTCACATTATTTTAGTAAAAATAATGGTGATAAATATAAATATGCTCATATGTCTTATGATGAACCTTAAATCAGTCAGCGCCCCCTGACTTTCCAGCATGAAATGTAATTTTCCATGTCATAACCACCACTGTGCTGAGAAAAGGATGCTGCAATAAAAATCAGCTTTTTCTTTAATATTGAATAATCCACTGCATTTTGTTTACCTTTATGCAGTTCAATCTTTTTTCCAATTATGATATTTTAACAAATTTTCACAGACCATAAATGTAGATTTAAACTGAAAAATTACTTAATCTAAATACAATTAAATTTGTTACAGAACACGAGCAACAGCTGCCTGTAGACGATATTGAATGTTCAGGTATATAAATAAACCAATTCAATCACACAGCTGGTAAAAATAACTAAGCGTTCTTGGTAATCCATAGTGACAAGTGTGGGCTAGCAGTTACACAGTGCTCAGCTGTGATAATGCCTACAATTTCTCCTACAGTATTCACGCAGCAAGATACAGCCAGGGATTACAGATCTATTCCTTCTAAATAACTGGACACAGGAGTGACTTGAAACCTTCAAGTTTTTCTTGGGGTAAGGGAGCGGCAGTGCGGCACATCAAATCATGTTCTTGGCAGGCTTGAGTCATGTCAAATAGTGACTATTATGGAAAGGTTAAACAGCAAGAATAAACTGGAGTGCACCTTAGTGTCTGTATAATCAGATAGCATCAGCTGTTATCTGCGCCTTTGGATGGAGATAGCATAAGCTGTTAAATTTGTGAAAGAAACCAATTTTCTTCGTGCCTTGATAAAATGTAAGAAGGTGGACATGTCGGTATAGTTCTGTATTTTATTTTGAGACAGTGAATATTTTTCTAAAGTAAACTTGTACTTGCTGTTTGCTTTAACCATTTCGAGATGTGGCCATACTACAACTGGCACCAGGCCCGGCGCTACCCGCTTAGCGAAGGGATGCAGTGCACGGAGGCGCTGGGACGGAGAGGCGCTTTCCCTGCTCTACATCCCTTCCCTGCTGTGCCGTCCTGTCCCCCCTGCTGCTGATGATGATGATGTGCCTGTCACTGTATGACAGGCACTGGCAGCGGCGCCTGCAGCATGAAAGCTTCCTCCCTCTCCTCCCCTGTGTGACAGGACAGCGCTGCGTACGGGACAGAAGGGGGTGGAGCTACATGGGACAGAAGGGGGCGGAGCTACATGGGATAGAAGGGGGCGGGGCTACACGGACCAGGCTACTGTAGTGTACAGAGGGAGACTCGCTTAGGTAAGTGAAGGGTGAGAGAGAAGTGTGTGTGTGTGTGTGTGTGTGTGTAATTTAGTGATGTGCACCGGAAATTTTTCGGGTTTTGTGTTTTGGTTTTGGGTTCGGTTCTGCGGCCGTGTTTTGGGTTCGGACACGTTTTGGCAAAACCTCACCGGAAATTTTTTGTCGGATTCGGGTGTGTTTTGGATTCGGGTGTTTTTTTCAAAAAACACTAAAAAACAGCTTAAATCATAGAATTTGGGGGTCATTTTGATCCCATAGTATTATTAACCTCAATAACCATAATTTCCACTCATTTTCAGTCTATTCTGAACACCTCACAATATTATTTTTAGTCCTAAAATTTGCACCGAGGTCGCTGGATGCCTAAGCTAAGCGACACAAGTGGCCGACACAAACACCTGGCCCATCTAGGAGTGGCACTGCAGGGTCAGGCAGGATGGCACTTGAAAAAAATAGTCCCCAAACAGCACATGATGCAAAGAAAAAAAAGAGGCGCAATGAGGTAGCTGTGTGACTAAACTAAGCGACCCTAGTGGCCGACACAAACACCTGGCCCATCTAGGAGTGGCACTGCAGTGTCAGACAGGATGGCACTTGAAAAAAATAGTCCCCAAACAGCACATGATGCAAAGAAAAAAAGAGGCGCAATGAGGTAGCTGTGTGACTAAGCTCAGCGACCCAAGTGGCCGACACAAACACCTGGCCCATCTAGGAGTGGCACTGCAGTGTCAGACAGGATGGCACTTGAAAAAAAATAGTCCCCAAACAGCACATGATGCAAAGAAAAAAAGAGGCGCAATGAGGTAGCTGTGTGACTAAGCTCAGCGATCCAAGTGGCCGACACAAACACCTGGCCCATCTAGGAGTGGCACTGCAGTGTCAGACAGGATGGCACTTGAAAAAAATAGTCCCCAAACAGCACATGATGCAAAGAAAAATGAAATAAAAAAGAGGTGCAAGATGGAATTGTCCTTGGGCCCTCCCACCCACCCTTATGTTGTATAAACAGGACATGCACACTTTAACGAACCCATCATTTCAGCGACAGGGTCTGCCACACGACTGTGACTGAAATGACTGGTTGGTTTGGGCCCCCACCAAAAAAGAAGCAATCAATCTCTCCTTGCACAAACTGGCTCTACAGAGGCAAGATGTCCACCACATCATCATCGTCCGATTTATCACCCCTTTCACTGTGTACATCCCCCTCCTCACAGATTATTAATTCGTCCCCACTGGAATCCACCATCTCAGGTCCTCGTGTACTTTCTGGAGGCAATTGCTGCTGGTGAATGTCTCCACGGAGGAATTGATTATAATTCATTTTAATGAACATCATCTTCTCCACATTTTCTGGAAGTAACCTCGTACGCCGATTGCTGACAAGGTGAGCGGCTGCACTAAACACTCTTTCGGAGTACACACTGGAGGGAGGGCAACTTAGGTAGAATAAAGCCAGTTTCTGCAAGGGCCTCCAAATTGCCTCTTTTTCCTGCCAGTATACGTACGGACTGTCTGACGTGCCTACTTGGATGCGGTCACTCATATAATCCTCCACCATTCTTTCAATGGTGAGAGAATCATATGCAGTGACAGTAGACGACATGTCAGTAAATGTTGGCAGGTCCTTCAGTCCGGACCAGATGTCAGCACTTGCTCCAGACTGCCCTGCATCTCCGCCAGCGGGTGGGCTCGGAATTCTTAGCCTTTTCCTCGCACCCCCAGTTGCGGGAGAATGTGAAGGAGGAGCTGTTGACGGGTCACGTTCCGCTTGACTTGACAATTTTCTCACCAGCAGGTCTTTGAACCCCTGCAGACTTGTGTCTGCCGGAAAGAAAGATACAACGTAGGTTTTAAATCTAGGATCGAGCACGGTGGCCAAAATGTAGTGCTCTGATTTCAACAGATTGACCACCCGTGAATCCTGGTTAAGCGAATGAAGGGCTCCATCCACAAGTCCCACATGCCTAGCGGAATCGCTCTGTTTTAGCTGCTCCTTCAATGTCTCCAGCTTCTTCTGGTAAAGCCTGATGAGGGGAATGACCTGACTCAGGCTGGCAGTGTCTGAACTGACTTCACGTGTGGCAAGTTCAAAGGGTTGCAGAACCTTGCACAACGTTGAAATCATTCTCCACTGCGCTTGAGACAGGTGCATTCCACCTTCTTTGCCTATATCGTGGCCAGATGTATAGGCTTGAATGGCCTTTTGCTGCTCCTCCATCCTCTGAAGCATATAGAGGGTTGAATTCCACCTCGTTACCACCTCTTGCTTCAGATGATGGCAGGGCCAGGTATTTTTGGTGTTGCTCCAGTCTTCTGTACGCGGTGCCTGAACGCCGAAAGTGGCCCGCAATTCTTCAGGCCACCGACAGCATCTCCTGTACGCCCCTGTCATTTTTTAAACAATTCTGCACCACCAAATTCAAGGTATGTGCAAAACATGGGACGTGCTGGAATTTGCCCAGATGTAATGCACGCACAATATTGCTGGCGTTGTCCGATGTCACAAATCCCCAGGAGAGTCCAATTGGGGTAAGCCATTCTGCGATGATCTTCCTCAGTTGCCGTAAGAGGTTTTCAGCTGTGTGCGTATTCTGGAAAGCGGTGATACAAAGCGTAGCCTGCCTAGGAACGAGTTGGCGTTTGCGAGATGCTGCTACTGGTGCCGCCGCTGCTGTTCTTGCTGCGGGAGGCAATACATCTACCCAGTGGGCTGTCACAGTCATATAGTCCTGAGTCTGCCCTGCTCCACTTGTCCACATGTCCGTGGTTAAGTGGACATTGGGTACAACTGCATTTTTTAGGACACTGGTGAGTCTTTTTCTGAGGTCTGTGTACATTTCCGGTATCGCCTGCCTAGAGAAATGGAACCTAGATGGTATTTGGTACCGGGGACACAGTACCTCAATCAAGTCTATAGTTGGCTCTGAATTAACGATGGATACCGGAACCACGTTTCTCACCGCCCAGGCTGCCAAGGCCTCAGTTATCCGCTTTGCAGCAGGATGACTGCTGTGATATTTCATCTTCCTCGCAAAGGACTGTTGGACAGTCAATTGCTTACTGGAAGTAGTACAAGTGGTCTTCCGACTTCCCCTCTGGGATGACCATCGACTCCCAGCAGCAACAACAGCAGCGCAAGCAGCAGTAGGCGTTACACTCAAGGATGCATCGGAGGAATCCCAGGCAGGAGAGGACTCGTCAGACTTGCCAGTGACATGGCCTGCAGGACTATTGGCTTTCCTGGGTAAGGAGGAAATTGACACTGAGGGAGTTGGTGGTGTGGTTTGCAGGAGCTTGGTTACAAGAGGAAGGGATTTAGTGGTCAGTGGACTGCTTCCGCTGTCACCCAAAGTTTTAGAACTTGTCACTGACTTATGATGAATGCGGTCCAGGTGACGTATAAGGGAGGATGTTCCGAGGTGGTTAACGTCCTTACCCCTACTTATTACAGCTTGACAAAGGCAACACACGGCTTGACACCTGTTGTCCGCATTTGTGTTGAAATAATTCCACACCGAAGAGCTGATTTTTTTTGTATTTTGACCAGGCATGTCAAGGGCCATATTCCTCCCACGGACAACAGGTGTCTCCCCGGGTGCCTGACTTAAACAAACCACCTCACCATCAGAATCCTCCTTGTCAATTTCCTCTCCAGCGCCAGCAACACCCATATCCTCATCCTGGTGTACTTCAACAGTGACATCTTCAATTTGACTATCAGGAACTGGACTGCGGGTGCTCCTTCCAGCACTTGCAGGGGGCGTGCAAATGGTGGAAGGCGCAAGCTCTTCCCGTCCAGTGTCGGGAAGGTCAGGCATCGCAACCGACACAATTGGACTCTCCTTGGGGATTTGTTATTTTGAAGAACGCACAGTTCTTTGCTGTGCTTTTGCCAGCTTAAGTCTTTTCTTTTTTCTAGCGTGAGGATGAGTGCTTCCATCCTCATTTGAAGCTGAACCACTAGCCATGAACATAGGCCAGGGCCTCAGCCGTTCCTTGCCACTCCGTGTCGTAAATGGCATATTGGCAAGTTTACGCTTCACCTCAGACGCTTTTAATTTTGATTTTTGGGTCATTTTACTGAACTTTTGTGTTTTGGATTTTACATGCTCTCTACTATGACATTGGGCATCGGCCTTGGCAGACGACGTTGATGGCATTTCATCATCTCGGCCATGACTAGTGGCAGCAGCTTCAGCACGAGGTGGAAGTGGATCTTGATCTTTCCCTTTAACCTCCACATTTTTGTTCTCCATTTTTTAATGTGTGGAATTATATGCCAGTATCAATAGCAATGGCCTACTACTATATTTACTGCGCACAACTAAAGGGCACCACAGGTATACAATGTAGATGGATGGATATTAGTATACTTAATGGATGACGAGTGACGACACAGAGGTAGGTACAGCAGTGGCCTACCGTACTGCTATATGCAGTATAATGGACCTGGTGGACACTGTCAGCAGACTGCTAAACTACTAGTATAAAAAAAAAAGCCACCACAGGTATACAATGTAGATGGATGGATAGTATACTTAATGGATGACGAGTGACGACACAGAGGTAGGTACAGCAGTGGCCTACCGTACTGCTATATACAGTATAATGGACCTGGTGGACACTGTCAGCAGACTGCTAAACTACTAGTATAAAAAAAAAGCCACCACAGGTATACAATGTAGATGGATGGATAGTATACTTAATGGATGACGAGTGACGACACAGAGGTAGGTACAGCAGTGGCCTACCGTACTGCTATATACAGTATAATGGACCTGGTGGACACTGTCAGCAGACTGCTAAACTACTAGTATAAAAAAAAGCCACCACAGGTATACAATGTAGATGGATGGATAGTATACTTAATGGATGACGAGTGACGACACAGAGGTAGGTACAGCAGTGGCCTACCGTACTGCTATATACAGTATAATGGACCTGGTGGACACTGTCAGCCCACTGCTAAACTACTAGTATAAAAAAAAAAGCCACCACAGGTATACAATGTAGATGGATGGATAGTATACTTAATGGATGACGAGTGACGACACAGAGGTAGGTACAGCAGTGGCCTACCGTACTGCTATATACAGTATAATGGACCTGGTGGACACTGTCAGCAGACTGCTAAACTACTAGTATAAAAAAAAAAAGCCACCACAGGTATACAATGTAGATGGATGGATAGTATACTTAATGGATGACGAGTGACGACACAGAGGTAGGTACAGTAGTGGCCTACCGTACTGCCATATACAGTATAATGGACCTGGTGGACACTGTCAGCAGACTGCTAAACTACTAGTATAAAAAAAAAGAAGCCACCACAGGTATACAAAGTAGATGGATGGATAGTATACTTAATGGATGACGAGTGACGACACAGAGGTAGGTACAGCAGTGGCCTACCGTACTGCTATATACAGTATAATGGACCTGGTTGACACTGTCAGCAAACTGCTAAAAAACTACTAGTATAAAAAAAAAGCCACAGGAGTGTTTTTCAGGCAGACAAACGTATACTGGTGGACACTGTCAGCAAAACTCTGCACTGTACTCCTGCTATAGCTGCTCCCCAGTCCCCACAATTAAGCAGTGTGAGCAGTGCACTCAGCACAGATATATCATGCAGCACACTGAGCACAGATATGGTATGGAGCGTTTTTTTCAGGCAGAGAAGAGAACGGATAAAAAACTGGTGGTCACTATCAGCAAAACTCTGCACTGTAGTGTACTCCTCCTAACAGCTGCTCCCCAATCCTCCCCACAATAGTAAAATAAACAAGCAAAAAAGCAATCAGATCAACTGTCTCCTCTCGTATATAAACGGAGAGGACGCCAGCCACGTCCTCTCCCTATCAATCTCAATGCACGTGTGAAAATGTCGGCGACGCGCGGCTGCTTATATAGAATCCGAATCTCGCGAGAATCCAACAGCGGGATGATGACGTTCGGGCGCGCTCGGGTTAGCCGAGCAAGGTGGGAGGATCAGAGTCTGCTCGGACCCGTGTAAAAAAAGGTAAAGCTCGGGTGGGTTCGGTTTCTCGGAAACCGAACCCGCTCATCACTAGTATGTATATGTGTGTATATATGTGTGAATTGTGTGTGTGTGAGGTATAACTGTGTGCGTGCGATTTATGGGCGCTACTACTGGGGGGGGGGGGCATTACGTGTAACGATGCTACCACTGGGGGGGCGCATTACATGTAAGGACGCTACTACTACTGGGGGGGGCATTACTTAAAAGGATGCTACTACTGGGGGGGCGCATTACATGTAAGGACGCTACTACTACTGGGGGGGCATTACATATAAGGACGCTACTACTACTACAGGGGGGGCATTACATATAAGGAAGCTACTACTACAGGGGGGCATTACATGTAACAACGCTACTAATGGGGGGGCCATTACGTGTAACGACGCTACTACTGGGGGGATCATTACGTATAAGGACGATACTACTACTTGGGGGGCATTATGTATAAGGATTTTACTACTACTGGGGGGGCATTATGCATAAGGATGCTACTACTACGGGTGGGGCATTACGTATAAGATGAATAAGATTGTGCTACATTCTGGAGTAATTTTTAATGGGGGTACTATTGTGTGGCTATGCCCCTTACTTGTGAGACCACACCCCTTTTCCTGGCGCGCGCCAAAGGAATATGGGAGGGCGCAAATTTATAGTTTGCAGGGGGGTGCCGAACACCCTAGCACCGGCCCTGACTGGCACCATTTTTTGGGAAGAAATATCCAATCTTTGTTGCTCAGTCATTGGTAAATTCCATTATACAGGTCCAACAATTTCAGAAATCCTGGAACAACTTACTTACATTTCTATAAATCTATATTACACAATGGGAAATATAACAAGATTGGTTAATGCACACAAAAAGAAGTGAGAGCCAATCAGAAAACATACTTTCTTTTTTTTTTTTTCTTTCTTTTTTTAAATCAATAAATTACTATTTTTTCCAAAACAAGATACAAACAAAAAACACACACTAACAGAAGATAACAAAATCTACAAAGGTTGTCAAAATGAAATATACATAAAATACAAACATGGTAGTGGTATGGACTAACAAGACGTCAGACTGATGGACCCAAGGAAAATGAGGGGGGGACAAAATCTATCAATGATCACAATCAGCTTGTCTAACACCAAAATGGCAAATGACACCAGTGGTCCCACAGCTTGTTCTAATAAAGGAATAGCATTCCTACTGGTGTAAATATATCTCTCATGATTGGCTGTGTTATTAATCAAGGCCCTCTATTATTTAAAGATACCAGGGTAATCAGGGGCAAGCCACAATGGCCATAGGAAGGCTAGAAAGACATTAGAATAATTTATATATATAGTTTTATCAAAGTCTTACTCCAAGACAAGACCAAATAAACACTGCTTAGGCTCTGCAGAAGGAATCATGGGGACAGTAGCCCTAATATCTGTTCAAATCTGCATTCAAAAATTCTGAACAACAGGGAAAGCCCAGAGTTATTGCCACAAGTCACTGCTAGGAGCTCCACACTTAAGCTGGGTGCGCACTGGAGTGGCGTTGCACCAGGATGCTGTTTTGGTGTGACATATCGCTTAAATTGTGCACTGTGTACTCAGTACTGTGCTTCACATCAAACCAAGCGTCTGTCGCTTGCGTCCTGTGTTGTGTTAATGAAGGATGGAACATGGTCATTCCGTCCTTCATTAAAGTCTTCCCAGTGTGTAAGGGCAATTCAGGTTGACTGAGATTTGCTGCTATGTCTGAACAAATCCCCATTGCTCTAGTATGTACCCAGCCTTAGGGCAGGCAGCAGCCATTCAAGCAAGTTAAGCTGGGAACACACTGGAGTGACTGAACAGCAGATCCGCCGTCACTCTGACACAGCGCCCGATTCAGGTAAGCATATACACTTACTAATCAGCCGAAAAGGTATGTCGTCCTGACATCCCAGTTGGGCTGGCATTTGAATTTGACCACCCAGTCCTTGCAGCAAGTGTACAGTCAGTTGGCTGACCACCCGTACAAACAGCCAGACACGGCAATATATCTGCAGATATATCAGGCATTGGCTGTGCTGCACGGCTGCCACGATATGTCTGTGAAGTACAAACAATGTCGTTCAAAGACATAGGGGTATATTTACAAAGATTCATGTTTTTGCCGTTTTTAAGGGTGTTTGAACTCGAATGGTATCGGGTGCATTTTACTGCAACTTTTTGAATCCTGATACGATCATTCACTAAGCTGCCGATTTTTCCAAATTCGTATTTTCCGATGTCGATGTGATTCGTAATGTCAGGCAGTGTTTTACGGGAGTGATGAGTAAAACACTGCCTGACAAAACACAAGGAATCCCGGCCGGATCTGTGAGATCCGTGCAGGGCTTCATTGTGTACCTTAAGAAGGTGTTTAAAGTGTTAAAAATTCAGAAAAAAATTGCGTGGGGTCCCCCCTCCTAAGCACAACCAGCCTCAGGCTCTTTGAGCCGGCCCTGGTTGACAAAATATGGGGAAAAAATTACAGGGGTTCCCCCATATTTCATCAACCAGCACTGGGCTCTGCGCCTGGTCCTGGTTCAAAAAATATGGGGGACAAAAAGCGTAGGGGTCCCCCGTATTTCTTAAACCAGCACCGGGCTCCACTAGCCAGGTACATAATGCCACAGCTGGGGGACACTTTTATTGTGGTCCCGGCGGCCCTGGCATTACATACCCAACTAGTCACCCCTGGCCGAGGTACCCTGGAGGAGTGGGAAACCCTTAAATCAAGGGGTCCCCCCTTCCAGCCACCCAAGGGCCAGGGGTGAAGCCCGAGGCTGTCCCCCCCATCCAAGGGCGGCGGATGGGGGGCTGATAGCTAAGTGTAAAAAATGAGAATATTGTTTTTAGTAGCAGTACTACAAGTCCCAGCAAGCCTCCCCCGCAAGCTGGTACTTGGAGAACCACAAGTACCAGCATGCGGTGGAAAACCGGGCCCGCTGGTACCTGTAGTACTGCTACTAAAAAAATACCCAACAAAAAACAGGACACACACACCGTGACAGTATAAGTTTATTACATGCATGCACACCTCAAAACATACATACTTACCTATGTTCCCACGAGGCTCGGTCCTCTTCTCCATGTAGAATCCTCGGGGTACCTGTGAAAAAAATTATACTCACATAATCCAGTGTTGCTTGCCTTCTTTGTATAATCCATGTACTTGGCAAAACAAAAAAACGGAAAACCGACCACGCACTGAAAGGGGTCCCATGTTTACACATGGGACCCCTTTCCCCGACTGCCAGGGCCCCCCCTGACTCCTGTCAAAGAGGGTCCCTTCAGCCAATTAGGGAGCGCCACGTCGTGGCACTCTCCTGATTGGATGTGTGCTCCTGTAGTGTCTGTGAGGCTGCACACGGCAGAGATACAATGTAGCGCCTATGCGCTCCATTGTATCCAATGGTGGGAACTTTGCGGTCAGCGGTTGACCGAAAGTAACCTCACCGCTGACCGCAAATGTGTAAACATGGGACCCCTTTCAGTGCGTGGTCGGGTTTCCGTTTTTTTTTGTTTTGCCAAGTACATGGATTATACAAAGAAGACAAGCAACACTGGATTATGTGAGTATAATTTTTTTCACAGGTACCCCGAGGATTCTACATGGAGAAGAAGACCGAGCCTCGTGTGAACATAGGTAAGTATGTATGTTTGGAGGTGTGCATGTATGTAATAAACTTATACTGTCACGATGTGTGTGTCCTGTTTTTTGTTGGGTATTTTTTTTAGTAGTAGTACTACAGGTAGCAGCGGGCCCGGTTTTCCACCGCATGCTGGTACTTGTGGTTCTCCAAGTACCAGCTTGCAGAGGAGGCTTGCTGGGACTTGTAGTACTGCTACTAAAAACAATATTCTCATTTTTTACACAAGGCTATCAGCCCCCCATCCGCCGCCCTTGGATGGGGGGGGGGGGGACAGCCTCGGGCTTCACCCCTGGCCCTTGGGTGGCTGGAGGGGGGGACCCCTTAATTTAAGGGGTTCCCACTCCTCCAGGGTACCCCGGCCAGGGGTGACTAGTTGGGTATGTAATGCCAGGGCCGCCGGGACCACAATAAAAGTGTCCCCCGGCTGTGGCATTATGTACCTGGCTAGTGGAGCCCGGTGCTGGTTTAAGAAATACAGGGGACCCCTACGCTTTTTGTCCCCCGTATTTTTTGAACCAGGACCAGGCGCAGAGCCCGGTGCTGGTTGATGAAATATGGGGGAACCCCTGTCATTTCCCCCCCCCATATTTTTTCAACCAGGACCGGCTCAAAGAGCCCGAGGCTGGTTATGCTTAGGAGGGGGGACCCCACTCAATTTTTTGTTTTGTTTTTACACTAAACACACCCTTTCCCATAGATAACCATGCACAGATCTCACTGATCCGTGCATGGTTATCCAAACTCGACTGGAAAAAGCAGGTCTATTTTTTTGCTGCTTTTTTTAACGATTCGAAAAAAATACACCCGCACTTGAGCACTCAGAGACTAACACCCAAATACAAATGAATAGTGAATACCCGTATTGTATGAAATAACAGCCGCGTTTGACCGATGGTCTATTCATTCGTATTTCAGAACTTTGCCGTTAAATCCATTACGAATAGACCAGACACTGCCGAGATTTGTGCTTAGTGAATTCCCAGATTGGGACTTTGGAAAAAAAAACACAAATCGGACAAACTCGATTTTTTAGTAAATATTGGCCATAGTGTGCATGCAATTTATAAACCAGTCAGCCTGCATGTGATTTATCGGCCACTCAATCGAACGACTAATATATCTCCCAGTGTGTGCTTGAGAGGGGTATTCTGCACCACATAGCAATGAATTGGCTCAAATCTGACAGAATGTGCTGTGTTCCTGATAGAGCCTATAAGCTGCATCATTACTCATCAGTAAGAACACCTAAATCAACCTTCCAATTTAATTTTATGGGGAAGAGTGCATCTTGTAGGAAATGGATATTGAGGTCATTGCAAAAAATGGAAGTACATTTTCTAGTGTCTAGGTGAAGAAGCAGGAGAAGTGGAAACCAAGGGGTATATTTACTAAGATTCGTATTTTCCCGTTTGAGGTCAAAGTTCAATCACGAATGACATCGAAAGTGTAAATATGCAACTTTTTGAATTGATTACGACTAATTTACTAAGCTGCCGTATTCTGCATTTTCGGGTTTTCCGATGTCGATGTCATTCGGTTTTTTTGGCAGTGTTTTATGTGAGTGACTTGTAAAACACTGCCGACTTTAATACAATGAATCTCGGCCGGATCTGAGAGATCCGTGCTGGGCTTCATTGTGCACCTTGTTAAAAAAAAAAAAAATATGTTTAAATGTAAAAAAAAAATTGCGTGGGGTCCCCCCTCCTAAGGCAAACCAGCCTCGGGCTCTTTGAGCCGATCCTGGTTGCAGAAATATGGTGAAAAAATGGACAGGGGTTCCCCCATATTTAAACAACCAGCATCGGGCTCTGCGCCTGGTCCTGGTTCCAAAAATACGGGGGACAAAAAGCGTAGGGGTCCCCCGTATTTTTGAAACCAGCACCGGGCTCCACTAGCTGGACAGATAATGCCACAGCCGGGGGTCACTTTTATACAGTGCCTTGCGGCCGTGGCATCAAATATCCAACTAGTCACCCCTGGCCGGGGTACCCTGGGGGAGTGGGGACCCCTTCAATCAAGGGGTCCCCCCCTAGCCATCCAAGGGCCAGGGGTGAAGCCCGAGGCTGTCCCCCCATCCAATGGGCTGCGGATGGGGGGCTGATAGCCTTTGTTCAAAGTGAATGATATTGTTTTTAGTAGCAGTACTACAAGGCCCAGCAAGCCTCCCCCGCAAGCTGGTACTTGGAGAACCACAAGTACCAGCATGCGGCGGAAGAATGGGCCCGCTGGTACCTGTAGTACTACTACTAAAAAAATACCCCAATAAAGACAACACACACACACCTTGAAAGTATAACTTTAATACATCCATCCACACCTCCATATACACATACTTTACCTTATGTTCCCACGCAGGTCGGTCCTCTTCTCCAGTAGAATCCATGGTGTACCTGTTGAAAAAATTATACTCACATAATCCAGTGTTTTAGGCTCCTCTGTAAATCCTTTTGTAATCCACGTACTTGTAAAAATAAAAAAACGGATACCCGACCTCGCACTGAAAGGGGACCCATGTTTTCACATGGGTCCCCTTTCCCCGAATGCCTGGAACCCCCTCTGACTTAAGTCCAAGAAGGTTCCATCAGCCAATCAGGGAGCGCCACGTTTGGCACCCTCCTGATTGGCTGTGTGCTCCTGTACTGTATGACAGGCGGCACACGGCAGTGTTACAATGTAGCTCCTATGCGCTCATTGTAACCAATGGTGGGAACTTTCAGGTCAGCGGTGAGGTCACTTTCGGTCAACCGCTGACCTGAAAGTTCCCACCATTGGTTACAATGGAGCGCATAGGCGCTACATTGTAACACTGCCGTGTGCCGCCTGTCAGACAGTACAGGAGCACACAGCCGATCAGGAGGGTGCCACAACGTAGCGCACCCTGATTGGCTGAAGAAACCCACTTAGACATCAGTCAGAGGGGGTTTCTGGCATTCGGGGAAAGGGGTCCCATGTGAAAACATGGGTCCCCTTTCAGTTCGTGGTCGGGTGTCCCGTTTTTTTATTTTTACAAGTACGTGGATTACAAATGGATTATCCGAGGAGCCCTCTACACTGGATTTGGTGAGTAGGATTTTTTCAACAGGTACACCATGGATTCTACTGGAGAAGAGGACCGACCCTCGTGTGAACATAAGGTAAGTATGTGTATATGGTGGTGTGTATGTATGCATTAAAGTTATACTTTCAAAGGTGTGTGTGTATTGTCTTTATTGGGGTATTTTTTTAGTAGTAGTACTACAGGTACCAGCGGGCCTGGTTTTCCGCCGCATGCTGGTACTTGTGGTTCTCCAAGTACCAGCTTGCGGGGGAGGATTGCTTGGACTTGTAGTACTGCTACTAAAAACAATATTCATTACTTTGAACAAAGGCTATCAGCCCCCCATCCGCAGCCCATTGGATGGGGAGGACAGCCTCGGGCTTCACCCCTGGCCCTTGGGTGGCTGGGGGGGGACCCCTTGATTGAAGGGGTCCCCACTCCCCCAGGGTACCCCGGCCAGGGGTGACTAGTTGGATATTTGATGCCACGGCCGCAAGGCACTGTATAAAAGTGACCCCCGGCTGTGGCATTATCTGTCCAGCTAGTGGAGCCCGGTGCTGGTTTCAAAAATACGGGGGACCCCTACGCTTTTTGTCCCCCGTATTTTTGGAACCAGGACCAGGCGCAGAGCCCGGTGCTGGTTGCTTAAATATGGGGGAACCCCTGTCAATTTTTTTCCCATATTTTTGCAACCAGGGCCGGCTCAAAGAGCCCGAGGCTGGTTTGGTTTAGGAGGGGGGACCCCACGCAATTTTTTTTGGAAAAAATATAACATTTCCCACCCCTTCCCACTGATAAACATGCACGGATCTCATGGATCCGTGCATGCCTATACAAACACGGGATAAAAAAGCAGGTCTGTTTTTTTTTAGCACTTTTTCACGATTTGTATTTTAGCACGGCAGTGTTTGGCTATTGTCGGCAGTGTTTGTGTTTTGCACTTTTTAGTAAATTCCCGATTTCTACCAAATTGCAGGCGTATTTGACCGATGGTGTATTGATTCGTGATTTTTTCCTAGGACTTCCAAAATATTACGAATGCCCTCATCACTGCCGTGATTTTTGCTTAGTAAATTACCGAGATGACACTTTGAAGAAAAAACGGCATCTCGGTCAAAATCGGGACCTTAGTAAATATACCCCCAAGATGGGTGTAGTACTGAATTGAGCATGCACAGTATGACAGAGCTATAGGAAGTAGAGATGTGCGGCTGGCACTTTTCGTGTTTTGGTTTTGTTTCTAATTCCATTTTCGTGTTTTGGTTTTGGCTTGGTTTTGCCAAAACTTCACTTTCGTGTTTTGGTTTTGGATCTGGATGATTTTTGGGAAAAAACATAAAACAGCTAAAATCACAGAATTTGGGGGTAATTTTGCTCCTACAGTATTATTAGCCTCAATAACAATCATTTCCACTCATTTCTAGTCTATTCTGAATACCTCACAATATTGTTTTTTTGCCTAAAAGTTGCACCAAGGTGGCTGTATGACTAAGCTAAGCCGCACAAGTGTGCGGCACAAACACCTGGCCCATCTAGGAGTGGCACTGCAGTGGCAGACAGGATGGCACTATTCATAAACTAGTCCTCAAACAGCACATGATGCAAAGAAAAGAGGTGCAAGTAGGTAGCTGGATGGCCAAGCTAAGCGACACAAGTGTGCTGCACAAACACCTGGCCCATCTAGGAGTGGCACTGCAGTGGCAGACAGGATGGCAGATTTAAAAAATAGGCCCCAAACAGCACATGATGCAAAGAAGAAAAAGAGGTGCAATGAGGTAGCTGGATGGCCAAGCTAAGCGACACAAGTGTGCGGCACAAACACCTGGCCCATCTAGGAGTGGCACTGCAGTTACAGACAGGATGGCACTTAAAAAAAACTAGTCCCCAAAAAGCACATTATGCAAAGAAGAAAAAGAGGTGCAAGATGGAATTGTCCTTGGGTCCTCCCACCCACCCTTATGTTGTATAAACAGGACATGCACACTTTAACAAACCAATAATTTCAGCGACAGGGTCTGCCACACGACTGTGGCTGAAATGACTGGTTTGTTTGGGCCCCCACCAAAAAAGAAGCAATCAATCTCTCCTTGCACAAACTGGCTCTACAGAGGCAAGATGTCCGCCTCATCATCATCCTCTGATTCCTCACCCCTTTCATCTTGTACATCCTCCTCACTGAGTATTAATTCGTCCCCACTGGAATCCACCATCACAGGTTCCTGTGTACTTTATGGAGGCAATTGCTGGTAAAGGTCTTCCCGGAAGACTTTATAATTAATTTTGATGAACATCATCTTCTCCACAATTTGTAGAAGTAACCTCCTACGCCGATCGCTGACAAGGTTACTGGCTGCACTAAACACTCTTTCGGAGTACACACTGGAGGTGGGGCAACTTAGGTAAAATAAAGCCAGTTTGTGCAAGGGCCTCCAAATTGCCTCTTTTTCCTACCAGTATACGTACGGACTGTCTGACATGCCTACTTGGATGCTGTCACTCATATAATCCTCCACCATTCTTTCAATGGTGACAGAATCATATGCAGTGACAGTAGACATGTCAGTAATCGTTGACAGGTCCTTCAGTCCGGACCAGATGTCAGCTTTCGCTTCTGACTGCCCTGCATCACCGCCGGCGGGTGGGCTAGGAAATGTTATCCTTTTCCTTGCAGCCCCAGTTGCGGGAGAAATTGAAGGAGGAGCTGTTGACGGGTCACGTTCCGCTTGAGTTGACAATTTACTAACCAGCAGGTCTTTGCACTGTTGCACACTTGTGTCTGCTGGAAAGAGAGATACAACGTAGATTTTAAACCTAGGATCGAGCACGGTGGCCAAAATGTAGTGCTCTGATTTCAACAGAATGACCACCCTTGAATCCTGGCAAAGCGAATTAAGGGATCTAACTACAAGTCCCGCATACTTTGCAGAATTTCTCCGTCTTAGCTCCTCCTTCAGCTGCTTCTGCAAAAGCCTGATGAGGGGAATGACCTGACTCAAGCTGGCAGTGTCTGAACTGATTTCACATGTGGCAAGTTCGAAGGGTTGGAGAACCTTGCACAAGACGGAAATCACTCTCCACTGCGCTTGAGTCAGGTGCATTCCCCTTCCTTTGCCTATATTGTAGGTGGATGTATAAGCTTGAATGGCCTTTTGCTGCTCCTCCATCCTCTGAAGCATATAGAGTGTTTAATTCCACCTCATTACCACCTCTTGCTTCAGTTGATGGCGGGACAGGTTCAGGAGTGTTTGCTGGTGCTCCAGTCTTCGGCACGCAGTGGCAGAATGCCGAAAGTGGCCCGCAATTTTTCGGGCCACCGACAGCATCTCCTGCACACCCCTCTCATTTTTAAAAAAATTCTGCACCACCAAATTCATTGTATGTGCAAAACATGGGACGTGCTGGAATTTTCCCAGTTGTAATGCACGCACAATATTGGTGGCGTTGTCCGATATCACAAATCCCCAGAGAGTCCAAGTGGAGTAAGCCATTCTGCGATGATGTTCCTCAGTTTCCGTAAGAGGTTGTCAGCTGTGTGCCTCTTATGGAAAGCGGTGATACATAGCATAGCCTGCCTAGGAATGAGTTGGCATTTGCAAGATGCTGCTACTGGTGCCGCTGCGGGAGGCCATACATCTATCCAGTGGGCTGTTAAAGTCATATAGTCATTAATCTGCCCTGTTCCACTTGTCCACATGTCCGTGGTTAAGTGGACACTGGATACAACCGCATTTTTTAGGACACTGGTGACTCTTTTTCTGACGTCTGTGTACATTCTCGGTATCGCCTGCCTAGAGAAGTGGAACCTAGATGGGATTTGATATCGAGGACACAGTACCTCAAACAAATCTTTACGTGACTCTGAACTAATGGTGGATATCGGATGCACCTCTAACACCAACATAGCTGTCAAGGCCTCAGTTATCTGCTTTGCAAAAGGATGACTGCTGTCATATTTCATCTTCCTCATAAAGGACTGTTGGACAGTCAATTGCTTACTGGAAGTAGTACAAGTGGTCTTCCAACTTCCCCTCTGGGATGACGATCGACTTCCAGCAGCAACAACAGCAGCGGCAGCAACAGCAGGCGTATCACTCAAGGATCCTACGGAGGAATCCTGGTTAGGAGAGGACTCCTGAGTCTTGACAGTGACATGGCCTGCAGGACTACGGACGTTCCTGACTAAGTAGGAAGTTGACGTTGAGGAAGTTGGTGGTGTGGCTTGCAGGAGCTTGGGTACAGGAGGAAGAAGGGATTTAGGTGTCAGTGGACTGCTTACGCTCTTACCTAAAGTTTCTGAACTTGACAATGACTTATGATGAATGCGCAGCAGTTGACGTATAAGGGAGGATGTTCCTAGGTGGTTAACATCCTTACCCCTACTTATTACAGATTGACACCTGTTGTCCAGATTTGAGGAGAAATAATTCCACACCGAAGAGGTGGCTTTTTTGGTAGTTTGCCCAGGCATCACAATGGGCTTCTTCGTCCCAAGGACAACGGGTGTCTCCCCCGGTGCCTGACTTAAACAAACCACATCACCATCAGAATCCTCATCGTCAACTTCCTCCTCAGCGCCAGGAACACCCATATCCTCATCCTGGTGACCTTCAACAGTGACAGCTTCAATTTGAATATCAGGAACTGGACTGTGGGTGCTCCTTCCAGCACTTGCAGAGGGCGTGCAAATGGTGGAAGGAGCCACCTCTTCCCGTCCAGTGTTGGGAAGGTCAGGCATCGCAACCGCCGACACACTTTGACTCTCCTTGGGGATTTGTGATACCATCTCAGAGTGCACAGTTCTTTTCTGTGCTCTTTCCAGCTTAACTCTTTTAATTTTTCTAGCGGGAGGATGAGGGCTTCCATCGTCATGTGAAGATGAACCACTAGCCATGAATATAGGCCAGGGCATCAGCCGTTCCTTGCCACTCCGTGTCGTAAATGGCATATTGGCAAGGTTACGTTTCTCCTCAGACGATTTAAATTTCTTTTTTTGGGTCTTTTTACTGAACTTTGGCTTTTTGGATTTTACACGCCCTCTGCTATCACATTGGGCATCGGCCTTGGCAGACGACGTTGATGGCATTTCATCGTCTATGTCATGGCTAGTGGCAGCAGCTTCAGCACTAGGAGGAAGTGGTTCTTCTTGATCTTTCTCTATTTTCTCCTCAAAATTTTTGTTCTCCATTATTTTTTGGGCGTTATGTGAGACAATATGCGTCACAGGAATTACTGGAATTACTGATGACACAGGACACTACCACTGCTCTGATGAAGTCCAACAGGTTGTTAAAATTGTTATACTGCAGCAGTGGATATATATAGCAGCAGCGTATATCGTCACTGGAATTACTGATGACACAGGACACTACCACTGCTCTGATGCAGGCCAATAGATTGTTATAATTGTTATACTGCAGCAGTGGATATACTGTATATAGCAGCAGCGTATATCGTCACTGGAATTACTGATGACACAGGACACTACCACTGCTCTGATGAAGCCCAACAGGTTGTTATAATTGTTATACTTCAGCAGTGGATATATAGTAGCAGCGTATATCGTCACTGGATTTACTGATGACACAGGACACTTCCACTGGTCTAATGCAGCCCAACAGGTTGTTATAATTGTTATACTGCAGCAGTGGATATATATAGCAGCAGCGTATATCGTCACTGGAATTACTGATGACACAGGACACTACCACTGCTCTGATGCAGCCCAACAGGTTGTTATAATTGTTATACTTCAGCAGTGGATATATAGCAGCAGCGTATATCGTCACTGGAATTACTGATGACACAGGACACTACCACTGCTCTGATGCAGCCCAACAGGTTGTTATAATTGTTATACTGCAGCAGTGGATATATATAGCAGCAGCGTATATCGTCACTGGAATTACTGATGACACAGGACACTACCACTGATCTGATGCAGCCCAACAGGTTGTTATAATTGTTATACTGCAGCAGTGGATATATATAGCAGCAGCATATATCGTCACTGGAATTACTGATGACACAGGACACTACCACTGCTCTGATGCAGCCCAACAGGTTGTTATAATTGTTATACTTCAGCAGTGGATATATAGCAGCAGCGTATATCGTCACTGGAATTACTGATGACACAGGACACTACCACTGCTCTGATACAGCCCAACAGGTTGTTATAATTGTTATACTGCAACAGTGGATATATATAGCAGCAGCGTATATTGGGGGTCATTCAGAGTTGTTCGCTCGGTAAATTTCTTCGCATCGCAGCGATTTTCCGCTTAGTGCGCATGCGCAATGTTTGCACTGCGACTGCGCCAAGTAAATTTGCTATGCAGTTAGGAATTTTACTCACGGCTTTTTCTTCGTTCTGGTGATCGTAATGTGATTGACAGGAAGTGGGTGTTTCTGGGCGGAAACAGGCCGTTTTATGGGCGTGTGGGAAAAAACGCTACCTTTTCTGGGAAAAACGCGGGAGTGGCTGGAGAAACGGAGGAGTGTCTGGCCGAACGCTGGGTGTGTTTGTGACGTCAAACCAGGAACGACAAGCACTGAACTGATCGCACTGGCAGAGTAAGTCTCGAGCTACTCAGAAACTGCACAGAGATGTCTTTTCGCAATATTGCGAATCTTTCGTTAGCAATTTTAAGAAGCTAAGATTCACTCCCAGTAGGCGGCGGCTTAGCGTGTGTAAAGCTGCTAAAAGCAGCTTGCGAGCGAACAACTCGGAATGAGGGCCATTGTCACTGGAATTACTGATGACACAGGACACTACCACTGCTCTGATGCAGCCCAACAGGTTGTTATAATTGTTATACTTCAGCAGTGGATATATAGCAGCAGCGTATATCGTCACTGGAATTACTGATGACACAGGACACTACCACTGCTCTGATGCAGCCCAACAGGTTGTTATAATTGTTATACTTCAGCAGTGGATATATAGCAGCAGCGTATATCGTCACTGGAATTACTGATGACACAGGACACTACCACTGCTCTGATGCAGCCCAACAGGTTGTTATAATTGTTATACTTCAGCAGTGGATATATAGCAGCAGCGTATATCGTCACTGGAATTACTGATGACACAGGATACTACCACTGCTCTGATGCAGCCCAACAGGTTGTTATAATTGTTATACTGCAGCAGTGGATATATATAGCAGCAGCATATATCGTCACTGGAATTACTGATGACACAGGACACTACAACTGCTCTGATGCAGCCCAACAGGTTGTTATACTTGTTATACTTCAGCAGTGGATATATAGCAGCAGCGTATATCGTCACTGGAATTACTGATGACACAGGACACTACCACTGCTCTGATGCAGCCCAACAGGTTGTTATAATTGTTATACTGCAGCAGTGGATATATATAGCAGCAGCGTATATCGTCACTGGAATTACTGTTGACACAGGACACTACCACTGGTCTGCACAACACAGCACCACTTTATACAGCTACACTGGATATATGGCAGCAGAGAACACCAACACTGTGAATGGGTGGACTGATACAGCACAATACACTGACTACACTGGACTGGTCTGCACAACACAGCACCACTTTACAGCTACACTGGATATATCTGCCTAGACTGATACAGCACAATACACTGACTACACTGGACTGGTCTGCACAACACAGCACTACTTTACAGCTACACTGGATATATACACTGGACTGAGCAGCACAACACTTGCCACCCCACTTTCCTGCCCCAATAAACAGACACTGAGCACACTAAATACACGTCCTCTCACTCTCTGAGACTGGAATGAAAATGGCCGCGACGCGCGGCTCCTTATATGGAATCCAAATCCCGCGAGAATCCAACACGGGATGATGACGTTTTGCCGTGTTCGGGTTTCCGAGTCAAGAGGGAAAATCCGAGCCTGGCTCGGATCTGGACTCGGAAGGCAAAGTTCGGGGGAATTTGGTTCTCTGAGAACCGAACCCGCTCATCTCTAGTAGGAAGCTATAAAAAACAGTATGCATGCGGCCGCCCAGATTCCACCCACAAAAGATTTGAGGATACCATTGTGAAAGATCTGCTCTATAGAGAAAATCCCATATAAAAGCCAAATACTGCCCGAACTGAGCATGCCTAGCTCTGAATTGGGCCCATTAAACCAAAGGGGTCATAAGGATCCACCCTAACCCCACCATACAAGTCTTGGCTGAGCAGATCCAGGAGACACACACACACACACACACACACACACACACACACACACACACACACACACACACAAAATAGAGCAGGGGGAGGCATATGCAGTAGCGGATCTTGCCACGGGCAAGCAGGACTTTTGCCCGGGGCGCCGCCTTCCGGAGGGCGCAGGGCGCCATACGGAGGGCGCCGCACCAGGGCAAGATCCGATGCTGCTGTGTGCCCCCCGCTGCCCCCTGCTGCCGCTGGCCGCTGCCCCCCGCTGCCGCTGTGAAGGGAAACTAGACGCATCCTTTACTGTGCGGTGCGCAATGACATCATCGCGCACCGCACATCATTTCAGTCTGTACAGGGGGCGTAAATGACCACGCACCCTGTACGAAGCCATGCCCCCTATTGCCGCCCGGGGCGCACAGAGCGCCAGAACCGGCCCTGGGCATATGACATCATATGTCACATAGAGGAACCAGAGGAGGAGCTGCAGCACATTGCAATGCAGGCAAGACTGGGCTCTATTACAGTGGGATCGAAAAAGCAGAAGGATATTACAGGTGGCTTGAAAGAGATGCATTCTTCCAGTAGACCCTTCATGGCCCATGTTGTATACTATTGGGTCAGACATCTTAGGTACCAATAGCTTAGGTTTGATGGCAATAGCTGGGTTAGATATGCTTGATGCAGCTTGGTCAGAAGTGCTTGTCATTACTGATACTGTAGCAATTGTTTGTAACTTATGGGAAGAATATAAGAAACTAATGTTAAGGTAATAAAGTTATGTGATGGGCACCACAGTTTAGATGTGCCTTAGTTCACATGTTTTGTTTAGCCAGTCCTAGTCTATATTCTGTACAGTCCTATTTCTTATGCATCCGCTGTTGGCAGAGTATAGCGGATTGCCTGGTGCAGTGACGTCAGTCCACACACTTAATGAACTTAAACAGTAATGCAGGTTTATTCAGTAAACACAGGTGACTCAGATGCAGTATTGATATAGGTAATTGGGCCCCTTATATCATACAAGGTAACACAGCAGTGGTAGCGGTACTTATAAGGAGTTGTCTCCGGTGGTGAGGGACTGATGACTGCACAGCCATGCAGTCTGATTCCTGCTGTAGAGAAGATGCGGCGCCCGGCTCAGCATCAGCTCCGGAGCCACGATACTTGCAATGGAAACACTGAGTCTCTGTAGCTGAGATCCGCTCCCTCCCAGTCTCAGCTCTGCATGCTTTGCACACACCAGGACTCAGAGCCGGCCCTAACCAATATGATGCCCTAGGCAAGATTTTGGCTGGTGCCCCCTAGCACCGCCGCTAGTTCTGCAGGAGATGCCGCATAAGTCAGCTGGCAGCTCTGCTAACATCGGGCGCCTTTTGTTTATGAAAATGCATCTTATTTGCATTACTATGTGGTTAGGATACACAAGCAGCTTCTGCTGATTAAAATGATATGCAGCATGCCTGTATTCTGTTTGTGACTGCGGCTGTATCTGCATACGAAATGCTACATTTCAGTGATTTCCAGGAATACACTGCAATGTAGCATTTCGTATGCAGATACAGCCGCAGTCACACAGAATATAGGCATGCCGCATATCATTTTAATCAGCAGAATCTGCTGGTGCCCCTAAGCATATCAAATGCCCTAGGCATTTGCCTAGTTTGCCTATGCCTAAGGCCGGCTCTGCCAGGACTCAGTCTCTCTTACTTACTCACTCAAAGATGGAGGAGCAGGGATTTCATCACATAGCTCCGCCTCCGAGTGTCTCTTGGCACTAGGGAATTAACACTAGGGGATGCGCCCATAGACTGCTGTGTAGAAGGAGACAGGCACAGAGTGCATCATATACTAATACTCCCCCTCACTTAAGACTGTCTCTGGTCACATATTTTAAAGAACATGACATTTTATCAAACAATTTCAATAAAGTAATTCCTGTAACCAAAAACATAAATGTGAAGCAAAACAGTAAGAATAATCAACATTAACCATATTCCAGTCCATATTCCATCAGGAATGCATGTAACAAGCCTTTTGTCAACGACTCGACAATATTTTCTTCACTTGCAACATATTCCACATTGACGGACTTGATTTCCACCAACTCACGGCTAAAGTGATATCTTATAGCAATGTGCTTAGACCGTCCATGATGCTTTGTGCTACAAGAAAAATCAATTGCTCCTTTATTATCACACTTTATGTTGATGATCTCACTGTGGTAAAGAAGACCTAATTCACATAAATGTGAATTAACAGTGAACAATTTCTATTAGGGCGCTAACTAAATTCGATGGGGGATCATGTTCCTTAACTGAAAATGTCAGGGCAGTGTCAGATGAAGCAATCCTTTTCCTCCTTCCTTCTAATAATCGTCACGTAATTCCCTTCAATGGAATCTTCTCCAAATGCATGGTAGATCATGAAAAACAGTGGGAAAACCGCACGTTTTTTTGATTTTTCACACACTATAAAAACACATGATTCCTTCTGGAATCCTAAATGATAAAACCGAAACAATTACCAGACATAGGTTAAAAACAGCTACAATAAAATCCTTATCCAACTGACAGCACTCAGAGTTCAAAACAGCACGGGTAATGGTGGGATTCAATCAATTACCAGAAGCTCTAAGAGTAAGAGGAGAGATGTATCACCAGTCGGCGTTCCGGATCCCGCTCCCTGGACCTCTGACTCTCCCTGGCAAGTGAAAGAACTCCTGTCCCACTGCTGCACGTCCACCAACGCGTTTCAACCCGGACCTCGGGTCTTTTTCAAGGTGATGAGTGTGCTATCATTCCCGCAGACCATTTAAACTTCCTTTACCCAATCAGGGACATCCCGAATCTCCGTCTGTTCCTCTCAGCTGCGTACCTAATTCAGCCAATCGTTGGTGTCGGTCATGTTCACATGACCGAACTCTTGCACCTGTTACCATGGAAACCCGACGCCTTCCTTACAGTAGTCACGTCCCGTTGTTAACTTCCTCATCATATGAAGCCGCTAGATGCCCCCATCCTCCTCCATCACGTACATGCTCTGTTGATGGTATCCATAGTTACCATGTCCAGGGCGTTACTTGAAGCATGTGTCTCGCTCCCGGCTTCCGTCCTTATCTCTCCTTGTTGTTGTTGCTATGGTTACCATGGGCATATCTCGTGCACTGTTAAAAAGTATCAAAGTCAGATCTCCACTTCATGATTCTACAGGTCAAAGTCACATACAAAGTCAGGTTGTTGGTACTTCCATCTTATTAGGTATAACTCTACAAACGGGAAAACCCGTATTATATGCAGCCAGAAGTTTGCATACTGGATGCAATTTTTTTCCTCAAAAAAAAGAAAGAAACGTATAATTAAGCTCCTGTCACTCATGAATTCCAAATGTAATCAATCATTGGTACAAGTATCTGTAAGTCTAATGAACATAAATGGTTGGTGAACCAAAAAGCCTAAAAGGATAGTGAAAGGTTCGACTGATGGAATGAACTTATAGATGTATACACTTGTCACAGAAACCACTTTAATTAAAATTCTGAGTTAAGACCATGTGGTTTAAGTGTGTTAAGTTCGTAAATCATTTTCATTTCGACTTTTGCCAACTGGGTGCCCGTATCTTTTTGACGGCAGTGCCTTTCAATCAGTTTAACTCCTGCAAACCCTTTAATATGATCCGTTGAACAATTGTGTTTGTTCTTAAAATGACTAGATAAAGAGTGCGTCTCTAGACCTTTCCGAATTTTACGGAGAAGTTCCCCCAATCGGGTTTTTAAAGGTCTAGAGGTCCTACCCACATAACATAGATTGCAAGTACATTCTATTATGTAAATGATGTTCCTGCTATTGCAGGTAATAAATTCCTCAATTTTCTGTTCCACCCCGTTAATTTCAAATTTTTCTAGTATGTTTGGGGGGTCCTTTTACTTTTTTTTTTACTTTTTAGTGTGAATCAATCGGACACAGAGCTGATCACACTGGCCGGGTCCCGCACAGCTTTCTCTACCAGGGGGCAGAGAAAGCTGTGCAAAAGTAGCGATCTCGCAGTGCTGCCCTGTGATTTTGCCAGTCTGAGCTGGCATAATTATCACAGTGCACACTGCGGTGTTTTTTTACATTTTTTTTTTTGTAACTTCAGCCACATTGCATTTCCCATTCTAAGTATGGGAAATGCGATGTGGGTTACTAATAAAATGACAATTAAAGGGTTTGGAGCAGTTTTTCACGAAAACTGCTCCAATAGCCCTTTAATACATTTCAGTGATAATGTTAATAAATAGGCCTCTTAATGTTTTGAACAAAATATGAAGAAAATCCCAATGCTTTTATTTGCTACATTCACACAGATTTGCAGGATATTGTTAGCGCAGATAACAAAAGTTTGTGTGTGCCTTATACATGTTTGATAGATGCTATAGCAACCCCTTTTTTGGATCAATGATATTTTTCCTCAGCCTGATCAGCATTCTCCATTCTGCAGAACTCTTGGAATGCGTCACAAGGAGGTGTTCGCCTTTTTGTTTCTGCTCCAACAATCTCTGCTGTTGGTGTGAGAGTATAAAAGCATGCAATTACCAAAACCAAACTAAAGCCTGAGGGGTCCTCTCTAAATATATTTTTTAAGTAAACTTGACTTTTGACTGGTTCATGTAAACTGCATCTACAAGAAAGTAGGCCTATATAAAGAAAAGGTAACTCAACACATTTGTACAAGAGCCAAATTAGAGTAGTGTCAGTTCTCAAAGACATCTTCAATGGCCACTTATTCCAGTAATTGAAATATGCCCGTGAGCTATGACAAGAAACTGTTGCTTTTAAAGTATACTGTTCATGTACACTAAGGGCAGTTCTGATAGAAATGTCTGAATCACCGTTTAGATCAAAGGCTTGAAGTCCCTTGAGCAATATAAGTATCACTGACTGGTTTGGTCCTCCTAAGAAGAACGCAGGGGAGCAACATTCCAAGAATTCTACAGAAAAGAAGTGTAAACTGTTGTAATGTTAGCAAAGGTATTAAGCGGGGTAATGCCAAATACATCTTACTGAATGGCAACTTTCTTAGCAATACCTCTGCTATATTCTCTGGGTGGGGGCAGCCAGTTCGGTGCGATAGGGGGCGGGGAGGGCCGGGGTGTGGCTATATATTGAATGCAGCACAGGGGCCATGGCAGTCACGGTCACGTCATTGTGGCCACGCCCCTGCTATACAATGGCGATATTACAGGCAATGTACAGCGGGTGGCCAGGCTAAGATGATGCAAATCGTGTCATCAATTCCCCTTGGACTGCCCACTTGTGCTCTGTAAGTGGGCACCCGAGGAGGGGTGCGGGGCTGTGGTGCTGTGGGAGACTTATTCACCTTTCCAGGGGGGCAACGAATGGGACACAATTTTTGGGAGCCTCCCAGCCATTTCGAGAGGGTAGGCGGAGGACATTTCGAGGAGGGTAGGGTAATTTACTGGGGCTAATTGTCCTGCTATCCTATTAGCCCTGATATGCCGGCACAGTGGTGGCTTATCGGTGGCTACCTGTTGCTGCACCAGGTGCCGGCTCCTGAAAGCCCCCGGTGCAGTGCTGCACCTCCGTATCCCCCCTGGTCACATGACCGCTCCCCTGTCATATGACCGCTGCTGGATGTGGGTCACGGCGCTGCCCCCAATGGGGGTCACAGCCCCAAGTGCAGGCTCCTGGCGCCCTCCATGCAGTCCCAGCCTGCTGCTGTGGTGGGCAAGGGACACCGCAGTTTGCTGCGGTTATCTGGGATTTTGTTTCACCTGCCTCAGGCAGGTAAAACCAAATCCCCGGAAACAGCCCAACACACAGGCTTCACTGAACATGTGTGTTTTTGGGAAATAATGTATTTTTTTTACAGGCGATCTAATAGGATAGCACGTACGCCTGCTCCCGCGATTACTGATTCACTTAGCAGCCCGTACGCGTGTAGCGGGAGCATAAAGTCTTGCTACCCATTCCTATTCATTGCAGCCACGTCCCCCCTTCAGTGCGCAGGCAGCGGGAGCGTCCTAGTCCCGCTGCTTGCAATCGCACAGTGTTGGTTTCTGTTTCACATAGTGGGTGCATGCGTACGCAGCGGAAGCTTCCATGTTAAAAAAAATCTAAAGGAGGTATTATTATCATCATCTTATTTTTAGTAGATGACAGTAACACACCCTCCAACATCCTAACACCAAAAATAGGTACAAATTCGGAAAAGGGGCATGGTCACGGGTAAAGTGGACGTGGCCATGTGGCACTGCCATAGGCATCTATAGGACTCTGAAATTGGTACAAGGCCCCTTTTGGCAGGTACAGACCATAAAAACACGGTACATTACCGGCCAAAAAGGTGCAGTTGGAGGGTATGCAGTAATATGTGAACATAACTCAGTATCTGGGTGTAGTGGTATATTGTGTTCTGCGCTCCCTATTAAAATCTGAGAGTGTGAAGTGTAAGGTGTTGTGTGTAACTCTGCTGCCTTTGGTTAGTGGTTTACCAAATTTTCTTAAGATAGTATCAGAATAAATCTAGGGTGCAGCAAGATAATTCCAATATCTGCATATTTAATAGATGTTGTATCGTACATAGTGTAAGATGGTCACAAGAATTAAAAGATATATGACAGGTTAATGAAGGGGGGACATACGGTATTTAGAATTACACATATAGACATATTTGCAAATAAATAATATACGTTGAGAACTGGCAAGTTCCTATATTTCAAAAATACTTTGCTGCAATAAAATAAAAATATTTAAAAAAAAATTCCTTAGTCCTCTTTGTATTTCTTTGTATTCCCCCAAAGAAAGGCAATATGCTTTGGCTAGGGCTGCTGTTCACTGTAAGTGAGGAGTGCACAGCAGTGGTGTGCGGTGAGGTCAGTGGCTGGTGAGGCACTACATCCATAATGTCCGCCATATCCTGCCGATGACCCCTACCGCCGCCGAGCCAATGCCCGCTACTGCCTCTGAGCTGATGCCACCGCCAATGGCTTACAAACTTGCCCACCATCAACTGACCCAGCCCTCCGCTACTAATTTGCATCTCAGTCTGATGCCGCCAATGCCCGCTGCCTGCCTGCTCATCATACTTGTGATATATTGTACATTTTTATAGAAAAAAAATAAAAATTAGTGTTTGGGACTGGGAAGGGAGTGGGAGGAGGACATGAATGCAATTGTGTTGACCAGGGCTTCCATTAACTTAATGGAGAAGGGTCTGAATGGGTTAAAAAATGTAAAAGAAAATGCGTGAGGTCCCCCCTCCGAAGTATAAACAGCCTCGGGCTCTTTGAGCCAGTCCTGGCTGTTTAAATACTGGGGAAAAATTGGACATGAGTTCCCCGTATTTAGACAACCAGCATCGGGCTCTTAGTCCGGTCCTGGTTCCAAAAATACGGGGGACAAAAGATGTAGGGGTCCCCCGTATTTTTAAAACTAGCACCGGGCTCCACTAGCCAGGGACATAATGCCACAGCCGGGGGACACATTTATGTGGGTCCCTGCGGCCGTGGCATTACCCCCCCCAACTAGTCACCCCTGGCCGGGGTTCCCTGGAGGAGTGGAAACCCCTTAAATCAAGGGGTCCCCCCCTCCAGACACCCAAGGGCCAGGGGTGAAGCCCGAGGCTGTCCCCGGCACCCCTGGGCGGTGGGTGCCAGGCTGATAGCTATAAGTGTGTAAAAAAAAAGAATATTGTTTTTTGTTGTGGAACTACAAGGCCCAGCAAGCCTCCCCCGCTTGCTGGTACTTGGAGAACCTCAAGTACCAGCATGCGGGGGAATAACGGGCCCGCTGGCACCTGTAGTTCTACAACAACAAAAAATACCCAAATAAAAACACAACACACACACCGTGAAAGTAAAAATTTATTAAAACACACTTACACACTCACACATACTTACCTACATCCCACGCCGGTCACGTCCACTTGTCCATGTAGAATCCAATAGGTGGTTCCTGTAAAAATGAGAGAGAGATTTCTTACCTACATCTTACGCCGATCACGTCCACTTGTCCATGTAGAATCCAATAGGGCCGGTACCTGTAAAAATGAAAATTATACTTACAAACGAAGTAATCCACAGGAGAAGAGAGAGACAGAGAGAAATAATTGAACATTATGCACTCACTGACGCGGAAAGACGTTAGTACAGACGGGAGAGTGCTGCTGCTGCTGGCTGGGAGGATGAAGCAGGTGCCCCCAAAAGTTGTGAGCCCAGTAGCAGTGCCCCCAGTCGCTGTGCCCCCAGTTGCTGTGCCCCTTGTAGCTGTGACCCCTGTAGCTGTGCCCCCAATCGTTGTGACCCCAGTTGCTGTGCCCCCTCGCTGTGTCCCCAGTAGTTGACCCCTGTAGTTGTGCCCCCAGTTGCTGTGCCCCCTGTAGCTTTGCCTCCAGTAGCTGTGCCCCTTGTAGCTGTGCCCCCTGTAGCTTTGCCCCCTGTAGCAGTGCCCCGAATAGTTGTGACCCCTGTAGTTGTGCCTCCAGTTGCTGTGCCCCCTCGCTGTGTCCCCAGTAGTTGTGCCCCCAGTTGCTGTGCCCCTTGTAGCTGTGCCCCCAGTAGTTGACCCCTGTAGTTGTGCCCCCAGTTGCTGTGCCCCCTGTAGCTTTCCCCCCAGTAACTGTGCCCCTTGTAGCTGTGCCCCCTAGCTGTGCCCATTGTAGCAGAGCCCCCAGTTACTGTGCCCATTGTAGCAGTGCCCCCAGTTGCTGTGCCCCTTGTAGCAGTGCCCCTAGTTGCTGTGCCGCTAGTTGCTGTGCCCCTAGTTGCTGTGCTCCCTGTAGCTGTGCCCCTTGTAGCAGTGCCCCCTGTTGCTGTGCCCCCAGTTGCTGTGCCCCTTGTAGCAGTGCCCCCTGTAGCAGTGCCCCTAGTTGCTGTGCCCCCAGTTGCTGTGCTCCTAGTTGCTGTGCCCCCAGTTGCTGTGCCCCTTGTAGCAGTGCCCCCTGTAGATGTGCCCCTTGTAGCAGTGCCTCCAGTTGCTGTGCCCCTTGTAGCAGTGCCCCCTGTAGCTGTGCCCCCTGTAGCTGTGGCCCTTGTAGCCATGCCCCTTGTAGCAGTGCCCCCTGTAGCAGTGCCCCCAGTTGCTGTGCCCCTTGTAGCAGTGCCCCCTGTAGATGTGCCCCTTGTAGCAGTGCCCCCTGTAGCTGTGCCCTCAGTTGCTGTGCCCCTTATAGCCGTGCCCTTTGTATCAGTGCCCCTAGTTGCTGTGCCCCCATTTGCTATGCCCCCTAGCTGTGCCAGTGCCCCCGTAGCCCCGCAAACACATAAAAAAAATAAAAATACACACACACATACTTACCGCTCCTACTGCGCTGTCCTCCGTCTCCAACTCCTCAGCGCCGCTCAGACACTAGGGGTCAATTATGGCCTCTAGTGTCATTCAGCGACGCCGGCTGCAGCGGGCGCCCACACAGCCCACGGCGCCTGCTGCAGCCGGGGACGGGGGGATTGGACAGCGGATCCAGTGCGGGCCAATCAAATCTGGGGGTCTGACAGGGGCGTGCATTCATCGGGGCTGAATGCACGCCCCTGTCATTGAGGCATCAGTAAAGGTGCCGCTTCCCCATGCGTTTGCAATGGGCTTTCACAGCTGCTGGGACTTTAATGTTAGCAGCGGGAGGCACCTCTCCCACTGCCTCCCGCCTGTCCCTCACACGCTGCCACAGAGGAGGGGGGGGGGATGATTAAAATAATAAAAAAAGATATTTATAACAGACTGTGTTATAAATATCTTCTTTTTATTATTTTAATCATTATGACAGGGGAGGCACTGCCTCCCTTGCCTCCCCTGACTGCACTTCCCTGGTGCACAGGGCAGCCATCAGGGGGGGACTGTGGGGACTGATGTCCCGGGCCCTTACAGAGAGGGGGTCCACCACTGGCTCCTGACGTAAATACCAGGAGAGCTGCACCAGGCTTTGAAAAAACAGCAGGATGATGCACAGGGAGGACTTCTTACAACAAGCCTTTCCTGCGTATCAGCTCTCTGTGAACCATTCCTATAGGTCTGCAATACTTGCCTCCACCTATATGTAACGTCACAATGTATGACATCACATAGGGGTGCAGCGGTGCGGCAGAGCCTTTTTTTTGGGTGGGGGGCCCTGTGTATTTTGTCAGTCCTGGGCCCCATAAATTCTGATGGCAGCCCTGGGAGTACATGTTCTGATCCCGATAGGTGACAATAGTTTGTTAGCGCTGATAGCACGTTCTGCCAACAAAGCACCCCCGCCAGCAGAACGTAACTGCTAAATTGCTTATTTTAGGGACATATTCATCATCACTTAAAAAATCAGTTTCTTTACAAACTTATCATGTCCGATTGCAAATTACAAGTAATGGACTCATTCATTAAGCATGTAACGCAGTAGATATAGCTGACATCTCCAGGTTACGTTTCTCCCCCAATAGTTTCCACGGTCACCATACGGTAGAATGGGGATGTAGAAATTATGTAATTCACAAAGTACCGAAAAAGCATTTTTGTGGAACTTGGGAATGTAACTGTATGCCATCTTGAGGTGGCGTACAGGCCCCCGAAAGTCTTCACAAACTGACGTTTACACAGCAGCTTGTTCAGATCGCTCCCCACTATGTTCTCACTGCCTCCGCCTCTCTGGATCCCCATTCGTCCATCCTCCCTTCCACAACCCTCGAAGCCACCTGCATTACCAGTCATTATTCTGGGGAGCAGAGCTTGCCAAATTTGGTATCTGCACGGTTTCATAACGGGAGCCCTGGAAATATGTGTATTTCAAATTTATTACAAGCGACTTAAATCTTTTATAAAGGTTACTCTTGTCAGCACCTCTATAAGTCATTAGTAATACCACAAATGATCTATGCGTCTAATTGTATGCTTATTCACTTAGCTTGGTAGTAATTATTTTTCTAACAGAGCTTTCAATAGCATCTATGTCAAGGTATACTCTGCACAGTTAATATCTGCAGTTATAGTCACATATATTCAGTGGCTGAAGTGGGGCGGTATACAGCGGCTTTGCATACCGCCACTTCGAGCACTGGGCATAGCGGTTTTCCTGCACAGTTGTGAATCTGAAGGCAGGTACGCTCAATGCATTAATTTGAGTGATGTCTGCTGGGGACACTGACAGTCCCCTTTCTTTCTTCTCATTGGTGGGAGAGAAGAGGGCCGACTCAAGGGCTGCTGAAGCACCACCCCATACCCGCTGCCACCAGGACCTGAGACCGTGCTCTCTGAACTACAAATACAGTGCCGCAGAGATGTATTATTGGCACTGCATCATCGGGATGTATAATATACACAGTGCCACCGGGATACAGCAGCGGCTGATGTTTTTAAAAAAAAATTTAAAACTATTTTATTGAAGCATCGAGTGTCAAAAACATAGGTAATATGACAAAATATGATGCAGCTGCAAGAAATAAATTGTGTCATGTTTGAAGACAGCAAACAATATCCAAACTGAGAGTACAGATTAGCGTAATGTCAGATTGATGAAATGCTACAAGTACTGTATAAAATACAAACATTCACAGTTACAATGAGATAATAATTAAAGAGGTGTCGTGCCGCCAGCGCCCCGAACCCCCCCCCCGCCCCCCCAGATTCTAAGAGGTATATACTAAGCAACCGACCCACTTCTTTCATTTGCTCAACCATGGTCTTACAATTTGATTGGAGGATCGTTATGTTTTATACACTTTCGAAAAGCTGTCTAGGCAGTAAAAGCAGCTCTTCGGAAGTGATGTTTATGTGCAGGCGGCATCATGAATAGCTCACATTATTTAGATGAATCCGAGTAGTAGTGCAGTGAGTTCCAAACTAAACTTACACTGCCATAAATTTATTGTTGAATGTATTTCTGTGTTTTAGGTATTTCAGTACGTCCATAAAAAGCCTACACATACATCTGTATGCAAATATCACATCTTACACTTTGTAATGTAGAGCGAAGGAAAGTGAAGGGCAGGTAAAGATAGGATGGAGCAGGTAAACATAGAACAAGAACTGTCAGACATGTTTGTGTAAATGCAGATGTATATTAACCGGTCAGTTGTCATATTCTTTGCAGGTGCTGGAAGGACAGTGCAACAAGATGCAATAATAATGATGATGATCAGTAGCACTGTCTAGTCACTTCTTTTGAAGATTGACCTCTCTAGTCTCTAGCTACTACTTCATTCATTGATGTGCCCGCTAAATTAAGTCAGTGCTGTCTCTTAGCATTACTATGTATTCTGACACATCTCCAAGATACTGCTCACAACATATTTCTGGTGAAACAGTCTGGTGAATTATTGCCGGGATGTCAAATAATCTTTACAAATATATATTGCTAGGGATCATTAATTTCCCATGATGATCCCTTGCAAATATAGATCTTCTCTCTATATGATCAGCTATCTTGTCAAGCATTGATTGCCCCGGCCACGAGAAACAGTTCCTTTATAAACCCTAAGCTCCACCGCAGTTCGGTCTTAATTCTGTCATCTCCCTCTTAGAAGGCAGAACAGTCCATGTGCTGCTTGATCTAACTCCACCTAGAAACGTATGATCTCTACCAAACATATGTGGTATGTCCCTTACTTTGTCAAAACTTTTATTACAATTTGGATTGCAGCAAGAAAGAAGATTCCTAGTTGTGTTTAATTATATTTTTATTGTAAATTCAACTTCCACTAGGGGAATGCAACTTTTGCTTTTTTTTAGTAATACTGTCAAGCAGTGCAGCTGGGTAGTCACCCAGGGGCCACCATAGACAGGGGGCTTCCACACATGGCTACATTATCATGGGGGTACTGTGTCATAATGTGAATTGGTGATGCCATTTGTGATGTTAGTGTATTAGAATGCTTAATATTTGTAGACACTCCCTTACTAATCTGTGTAAGCCTGAATCTTCAGTGATGGTCCCTAGGACCAGGGGGATGCTGGGAAGTGGGTGGTCCAGTGTGCAGGGTGTCTGGAGTTGGTGATGGAATAAACAGCACAGCAGTGAACTCACATGTCTCTGTATCCTTATGACTGGATTTACAAACATATGAACAAAACATGGTGTCAGAAGAAGTTTAACTTGGACTGCTAGTGCTCTCAGAGTGTGAAAGAATCCTGCAGCAGTCTGTCAGGCTGTGATACCCAGTGTCTGCAAAGCCTGCTGTGTGCTCCTCTCTTCAAACAGTGAGTAACCATGGATAAACTGGCTCCTCCAACCGGCATGCTGACAGTGGCGGATTTAGGGGGGGGGGGGGGGGGGGCACCAAGGCACGTGCCCCCCCTGTCATTTTTAGTTGATTTTTGTATTTTTTTTATTGTCTTTAGTGCGCGCGCCGTGGCGCACCCACCCGACATGAGGCTGCTGCTGCTGGTCCTGGAGGATGATCGTTCATGCTCTGCGCCACTCCAGTGTGTTCCTCCTCCTGATTGGCTCCCTGGAGAAACGTGACATGCAGTCACTGCATGTCACGTCTCTGTGCAGAGGAGCCGATCAGGAGGAGGAACTTCCCAGCTTCAGCAAGCCGCCGCCACTGAGGGACAAGGACAACACCCAGCCAGTCACACAGCGCTGCACATCGGCAACGCACAGCACAAGTGAGACCAGCAGCACCAGCAGCCCACCCGTTACCCAGCCGCACACAGCAGAGCAACTAGGGTCCGGGACAGCAGCCGCCGGCACCACCAACGAGGGACAGCGCACCCACCAGCCCACCGCCGCTGAGGGTCCGGGACATCGGGCGTACTGCAAGCCACCAGAGAAAGAAGACACGCTGGTGCTGCGGACCTGACGCCCAGGCCAGCAAGCAAGAAGATGCCAGGCCCTGCTTTCTTCACTGGTGGTCAGGTTAGTCAGTGTCTGGTGAGCGGTGTTTTGCTGGGTGACCAGGGTGAGGGTAGAAGGCCCAGGAATTTAGGAGCCTGCTGCTGAGGTGGGGCCTGGGGGCATAGGCGTGCGCAGGGGGGGTGCCTGGTGCGCACAGGCACCCCCTAATGTCCGGCACCCCCCACACGCCAGTGATGATCGCGCTGCCCTGCAGCTAATTACAGTCACTGACTGTGTCTCACCCATCGCTACCCCGCTGCTCCCACAGCCCAGTCAGGACGGCTGTCATGTAGTGTGTATAATTTACTCAGGGAGACTAAAACATACTCCTGGATTTGCCTTGCGATGTGACACGATGTCACACCGCATGCCTTCCCTCTCCGCTGGACTGCACTCTCTCTTCTCCCCTCAGCGCTCTCAATCCTCAGCGCCGCTGCTGATACAGTAAGTCACCGCTCAGCATTGCAGCCTGCAGCTGAGCCTGCCCCTGCTGCAGGGAAAAGAGTGGGGCCAGCCCAGGTCAGGGGGACTAACATCCATGAGTTGAAGTTACCCCCCCCCCCAAAAAAATAAAATAAAAAAATTAAATTTAGATCTCTGGGTGCACACAGAAAATAAAATAAAAAAGAGAAGAATGGTTACATAAACATAATAGCTGATTCAAGCAGTGTGTAATTTCCTGAGCTGGGGTCATTACATGTATCTGTCACTGCTGGGGGCAAACTGTGTGGTGTAATGTGAATTCGGCTCATACTGTTCGGCGTTGTGTGAACTTTGGCTCATACTGTGTGGCGTTGTGTGAATTTGGCTCATACTGTGTGGCGTAATGTGAATTTGGCTCATACTGTCAGGGTAGCGTGAATTTTGGCTCATACTGTATGGGGTAATTTGAATTTTGGCTCGTGGCGTAATATGAATTTCGGCTCATATTTCGTGGTGTAATGTGAATTTAGCTCATACTGTGTAGCGTAATGTGAATTTAGCTCATACTGTGTGGCGTAATCTGATTTTCGTCTCATACTGTATGACGTAACGTGAATTTTGGCTCATACTGTGTGGCGTAATGCATAGTGTGAATTTCGGCTCATGGTGTGTGGCGTAATGTGAATTTGGCTCATACTGTGTAGCGTAACGCATAGTGTGAATTTCGGCTCATACTGTGTGACGTAACATGAATTTTGGCTCATACTGTGGCATAATGTGCATTTTGACTCCTACTATATGCTGTAATGTGAATAAGGGGCACTACTGCCAGTAGCTGGTGAGCACGGGGACATGTGTAACAAATGCTGGTGTCCTGCGGAGGTGGGGTCTGATGGCTTAGATAGAGGCAGATGTGGCTCTGATTTTTTTAACTTTTACTTGTGTTATATTAAAACTCAAAAGTTCAGCCCCTTTAATCTCCCATACTTTGCAGAGTGGCCCACTCAAAATCAGGGTGTAGTGTAGATGCTGGGGGGTGCAAGGGGTGGGTGTGTGTGTGTGTGTGTGTGTGTGTGTGTGTGTGTGTGGGGAAAGGAATGTACATGCACCTATGTCCACCACACTCTAGTTCTGCAACTGGGTCAGGGATAGGCTGGGGAAGTGTAAGCAGCGATAGGGTGCAGTGGACGCTATGACTCAGAGTTATGCCATATTGGACAGTCAATACTGGCCAGTGGTCACAGCATTATGTTTCATTTAATTTCTCTGGGGTGTATTATATATACTTTATTAGGAACTAGGGAGAAATTAGATTAAGCCATGTGGTTCTACTGAATGTAAAATAGTGCTAAATATGTTCCTGGGTGGTGCTAGGCACACCCAAAAAGGTGGTTCTAGACATGCCCAAAAGGCGGTGCACCCCCTAATAAAATTAGCTGCGCACGCCTATGCCTGGGGGGTCTCAAGTGGTGCTTATGGTGCCCCCCCTGTAATTTTTTTCTGGATCCGCCCCTGCATGCTGATGTCTGGTAACTTGTCTGAAAACTGGAAAAGATTTAAGCAAAGGTTTAATATATATCTTGCTGCATGTGGAGCTGATACAGAGGCTGACAAAACGAAGGCATCCATTTTCCTCCATGTGATAGGAGAGGATGTGCTGGACATTTATAATAGTTTTCAGTTTGATGAGGGGCAGAATATGGTGCTATCTTCTATAATGCAAAAGTTTGAAGATTACTTTGTGCCAAGGAAAAATGTGACATATGAAAGATATAAGTTTTTCACATGTGATCAGCAGAGATGAGCGGATTCGGTTTTACTCGGTTTTACTCGGTTCTCAAAACCGACCCTTATTGGCTATCCAAAACACGTGACATCCGTGAGCCAATTAGATGCCGTTTTGAGAACCGAGTAAAACCGAGTAAAACCGAACCCGCTCATCTCTAGTGATCAGAAGTCTGGAGATGGATTTGATCAGTATGTTACAGAGCTGCAATCACTCTGTAAAACCTGTGAGTTTGGTGATTTAAAGGATTCGCTGATTAGAGATCGTATTGTCTGTGGAACACCTGATAATGGACTCAGAGAGAGACTGCTGAGATAGCAAGACCTAACACTAGAAAAGGCAGATACTATGTGCAGATCTGCAGAAATAACTAGATTTCAAGCTAAAAAGTTACACAAGGAAGTTGATGCTGCTGTCCATGTAGTGCAGAAAACAGAGCCAAGCAAACCTCCATTCTCAAGAATGAAGCAGTCTAAGCCACAGTCTAATAAGGAAATATGTAGTAGATGTGGAAATGTTCACAATCCTAAAATGTGCCCTGCTTATGGTAAAACCTGCATGAAATGTGGTAGACTTAATCACTTTGCCAAATGCTGTAAAATGAAAAGGGAAACAACCAATGTGCATGCTGTTAAACAAACAGAGGAATTCTTTGTGGATTGCATTGAACTTTGCAGTGCAGATAAGAAAGAATGGATTGTCCCTTTAACTGTGAATGAGATTTTCATTCCCTTTAAGCTTGATACTGGAGCGCAAGTGAATTTAATATCGTTACAAGACTATAAGACTTTTAGAGTAAAACCTAAAATTCATCCAGCCAAAGTGAAAGTTACAGGGTACACTGGGGAGGAAATTCCTGTGAAAGGTACATGCTTAGTGACACTGAAATATAAGGGACAACAGTTTAAAACATCTCTACTGATTGTGGATAAAAATGTGCAACCGATTCTAGGATTAAGTTTCTGTGAGAAACTAAGCTTGCTAAAGAAAGTTTTTATGGTGACATCACAAGTAGAAGATGACTGCAAATCGATGTTTACAGAATACAGAGTTTGAAGGTCTAGGTTGTTTGCCTGGAGAGCATAAAATAAATATAGACACGCAAGTTTCTTCAGTGATACACCCCTGTAGAAAAGTGCCGTTTGCGCTGAGAGAAAAACTGAAACAAGAGTTAAATCGCATGGAAGCCTTGGGTGTGATACAGAAAGTTGATGAGCCTACTGAATGGGTAAGCTCCTTAGTAATTGTTGAAAAGAAAAATGGACAACTCAGAATATGTCTAGACCCCAGAGATTTAAACAAAGCTATTAAACGAGAACATATCAAACTACCAACCAGAGATGAAATCATGTCGCAATTTGTGGGAGCAAAATGGTTCAGTAAATTGGACGCATCTTCAGGATTCTGGCAAAGTAAGGTAGATGAGGCCAGCTCAAAGCTTTGTACATTTAATACACCAGAAGGTCGATACAGATTTCTTTGACTACCATATGGAATATTGTCTGCTCCAGAAGTATATCACAAAAAGATACACATGATTTTTGAACATATTCCAGGTGTTGAAACAATGATGGATGACATTATTGTCTGGGGATCTACAAAGGAAGAACATGATTCTAGATTGAGACAAGTAATGGAACTTGTCAAGAAAGTGAATCTAAAGCTAAACAAGGACAAATGTGAATTTGGCGTGAATACACTTGCCTTTATGGGCGACGTGGTCTCGGATCAAGGTGTAAAACCAGACCCAAGGAAAATATCAGCCATAGTGAACATGGAACATCCTAACAACAAAGACGACGTCAGTAGATTCCTAGGAATGATTACTTACTTAGGAAACTTTATTTCTCAACTCTCTGAACGAACAGCCTCTCTTAGATGGTTGTTGGACAAAGATAACGAGTGGATGTGGTCACATGAACAAGAAGAAAGTTGGCAAAACTTCAAACAGATCATTACAGAGCAACCAGTGCTAAAATTCTTTGTTCCTGCGAAAAGAATAAGAATTTCAGCAGATGCTTCGCAATTTGGCCTAGGCTCAGTGCTGTTACAAGAACATGAGGATACATGGCAACCAGTAATCTATGCATCAAGAGCACTGACAAGTGCTGAAACAAGGTATGCTCAGATAGAAAAAGAACTTCTAGTGATCACATATGCATGTGAGCGATTTCATCAGTTTGTGTATAGTCAAACATTTACAGTAGAAACTGACCACAAGCCATTGGTAGCTATCATGACTAAATCATTACATGACTGTCCCATGAGAATTCAACGAATGCTTATCAGAATACAGAAATATGATGTACACTTGCTGTACTGTCCCGGCAAATACATGTACATTGCTGATACACTTTCTCGTGCTGTGGACAAAAGTGAAGGTTCCAAAAGTTTGATGGATGACGAGATAGAAGCCTATGTTAATTTGATCGTAGCTTCTCTACCAGTGTCTCTTGCAAGGCAAGAACAGATTAGGAAAGAAACTGAGACAGATGACACAATGAAAGTGCTGAAAGATATCATTCTGAAAGGTTGGCCAGCAGAAAAACATGGATGCCCGCTGTCTATCCATGATTATTGGATGTACCGCAGTGACCTTACAGTTGTCGATGGTATTATTTACAAAGGCAATAGGTTTTGTCATACCTGCATGACTAAGAAAAAATATGCTGTGCAAGATACACGAAGGCCACTTAGGAGCAGAAAAATGTAAGCGGAGAGCGCGTGAAGTTATGTATTGGCCAAGAATGAACCAAGACATAGCACAGACTACAGCTACATGTGAATTATGTCTTACGTTTAGACCGAAACAACAAGTCGAGCCACTGAGTCCTCACGCAGTGCCAGAGAGACTGTACCAGAAAGTTGGCAAAGATTTGTTTGATTGTAATGGGAAAACATACATTGTCGTGACTGATTATTACTCTAACTACCCTACACTACATACAACTACTAGTATAGCCGTAATCAATTGCATGAAGTCAATCTTTGCAAGGCATGGTGTTCCTATGGAAGTGTTCACTGACAATGGTCCTCAGTTTTCCAGTGCTGAATTTAGACAATTTGCTGATGAGTGGGAATTTGCCCATACTACGTCAAGTCCCCACTATCCACGCTCAAATGGGTTGGTGGAAAGTTCAGTAAAAACTGTAAAGAGTCTCATGAAAAAAGCTCAAGAAGGTTAAGAAGATTTCTACAAAAGTCTTTTAATCTACCGCAGTACACCTTTACAGAATGGACTTTCTCCTGCACAAATGCTGATTGGAAGGAGGATTAGAGCAAATCTCCCGATACATGATGAAATGCTTAATACACATAACTCAGCGTTGGTCAGACTGAGTAAGGAACGTCAACAGGCGAAACAGAAACTGTTCCATGACAGACGAACAAAAAGCTTATATGATCTAAAATCGGGTGACCAAGTCCGTCTCAGAGATCACGAGAAAGGTATTTGGGTGCAGAAAGGTATTGTGCAAGCACAAGTAGCACCAAGATCTTATACCATACGTACAGAGCGTGGAACGGAAGTAAGAAGAAATCGGGTGGATTTAAGATCTCAACCTAACCATAATGAAGACAACATGACTGAAGAATACCCTTCATCTGACATGTATGATGATCCTGATAATGGTGAATTAACCATGATTCTAGAAAGGTCCAACATGGTCGATGAAACACAGACTGTGTATGAAAGACCCAAAAGGGAAATACGCAGACCTGAGAGACTCATTGAAACGTGTTAGATGATGTTCTTAATATGACGTTGTTAATTGTTGCATTGAAGCGTATAGGGCTTATCGTTAAAGAAAAGAGGATGTGATGTTGGTGTATTAGAATGCTTAATATTTGTAGACACTCCCTTACTAATCTGTGTAAGCCTGAATCTTCAGTGATGGTCCCTAGGACCAGGGGGATGCTGGGAATTGGGTGATCCAGTGTGCAGGGTGTCTGGAGTTGGTGATGGAATAAACAGCACAGCAGTGAACTCACATGTCTCTGTATCCTTATGACTGGATTTACAAACATATGAACAAAACACTGTTTAGTATATTGTGTGCTGGTGGCTGTATAGTGTGTTTAACACATTCATGACACTGGGAATATTTACGCATTATAGGTTTTAATAACATTGCCAGTATATCATGTTAAAAACTACTGTATATTGGTAAGGGCCCTGCAAGTTAGTTGCCCTGGGGCCACCCACTAACCATAATCCCACCCTGTTGTCAAGTCATATATGTAAAATATCCCTTTACTGTAATTTTTCTATTCTAAAATGGTGCATAGATATACACACGTTACTCCTGAGACTTCATACCTGGCTGGCCACCGCAGGGTTGTGTGTAGCGGTGGCCGTCCTGCATTTTGTGGCCTCTGCTTCTCTGCGGCTGGCCCCTCCCACCACACTCAGGGCTGCAGCATCTGTGTATCAGCCCAGCAGCAGTTTCCTCTTCCTGCTACTCACCACTCACTGTGGGTGTCTGCACTATGCTGCCTCCCACACTATCCTGGGTCAGCCTTTACAGGAAGGAGCAATGTAACCAGGTGGGTGCTGGGAGTAACGTGGGGGAATGGAGGCTATTTGTAATATGATGTGGCATAATATGATGTAATGTAGTACTAAGTTTAATATGGGGGGTCTGTGTATATTGCAATGTAATGTCTCACTGGTTGTAATATGGGGGGCTGTGTACTGTATGCTGTGTATAATGTAATGTGGGGGAGGGGTTCTGTGTATGCTGTGTATACTGTAATGTGGGAGAGGGGGGTCTGTGTATGCGGTGTTTAATGTAATGCACTGGATGTAATATGGGAAGGGGTGCTATGTACTGTATATTGTAATTAGAGATGAGTTGGTTCGGTTCCCTGAGAACTGAACCCTACCGGACTTCACTACCCGAGCCCAGATCCGAAAACCAGAACGAGGCGAAATGTCATCATCCCGCTGTCGGATTCTTGCGGGGTTTGGATTCCATATTAGGAGCCCCGCATCGCCGCCATTTTCACTTCAGCATTGGAGAGTGTAGCGAGAGGATGTGTCTCCGTCCTCAGTGTCCTGCATCAGTACAGTGATAGTGTCTTGTGCTGCATCAGTCCTGTTACAGTGGTGGTGTTGTCCTCTGCTGCCATATGTCCAGTGCTGCTGTATAAGTCCAGTCCAGTGGTGCTGTGTTGTGCTGCATCAGTCCAGTGGTGGTGTCTTGTGCTGCATCAGTCCAGTCACAGTGGTGGTGTCCTCTGCTACCATATGTCCAGTGCTGCTGTATAAGTCCAGTCCATTGCAGTGGTGCTGTGTTGTACTGCATCAGTCCAGTGGTGGTGTCCATGTGGTGCTGTATATGTCCATTGGTATTGTGGTATATGTCCAGTGATACTGCCATATATGTCCAGTGATACTGCCGTATATGTCCAGCGGTACTGCCGTATATGTCCAGCGGTACTGCCGTATAAATCCAGTGACACTGCTGTATATGTCCAGTGGTACTGCCATATACTTCCAGTGATACTGCCGTATAAGTCTAGTGGTACTGGTGTATAAATCTAGTCCAGTGATACTGACGTATATGCCCAGTGGTACTGCCGTATAAATCCAGTGGTACTGGCATATAAATCCAGTCCAGTGATACTGCCATATATGTCCAGTAGTATTGCCGTATAAATCCAGTGATACCGCCGTATATGTCCAGTGGTACTGCAGTATAAATCCAGTTGTACTGGGGTATAAATCCAACCCAGTGATACTGCCGTATATGTCCAGTGGTACTGCCATATAATTCCAGTGATACTGCCGTATATGTCCAGTGGTACTGCCATATAATTCCAGTGATACCGCCGTATATGTCCAGTGGTACTGCCGTATAAATCCAGTGATACTGCCGTATATGTCCAGTCCAGTGATACTGCTGTATATGTCCAGTGGTACTGCCATATATATCCAGTGATACTGCCTTACAAATCCAGTGGTACTGGCATATAAATCCAGTTCAGTAATACTGCCGTATATGTCCAGTGGTACTGCCGTATAATTCCAGTGATACTGCTGTATAATTACAGTGGTACTGGCGTATAAATCCAGTGATACTGCCGTATAATTCCAGTGATACAGCCATATAATTCCAGTGATACTGCCGTATAATTCCAGTGGTACTGGCGTATAAGTCCAGTGGTACTGGTGTATAAGTCCAGTGGTACTGGCATATAACTCCAGTGGTACTGCTGTATAATTCCAGTGGTACTGCAGTAAAATTTCAGCGGTACTGGCGTAAAGTCAGTGGTAGTACCGTGTAAATCCAGTGGTACTGACGTGCTGTATAAATCCAGTGGTACTGGCATATAAATCCAGTCCAGTGATACTGCCATATAATTCCAGTGGTACTGCCGTATAAATCCAGTGATACTGCCGTATAAATCCAGTGATACTGCTGAATATGTTCAGTGGTACTGGCATATAAATCCAGTGGTACTGGCGTATAAATCCAGTCCAATGATACTGCCGTATAATTCCAGTGGTACTGCTATATAATTCTAGTGATACTACCGTATAATTCCAGTGGTATTGGCATATAAATCCAGTGGTACTGGCGTATAAATCCAGTGATACTGCAGTATATGTCCAGTCCAGTGCTACTGCCATATAAGTCCAGTGGAACTGCCGTATAAATCCAGTGATACTGCCGTATATGTCCAGTCATACTGCCATATAATTCCAGTGGTACTGGCGTATAAATCCAGTGATACTGCCATATAATTCCAGTGATACAGCCGTATGATTCCAGTGATCCTGCTGTATAATTCCAGTGGTACTGGCGTATACGTCCAGTGGTACTGGTATATAAGTCCACGGGTACTGCCGTATAAGTCCAGTGGTACTGCCATATAATTCCAGTGGTACTGGCATATAAGTCCAGTGATACTGCTGTATAAATCCAGTCTAGTGGTACTGCCGTGTAAGTCCAGTGGTACTGCCGTATAATTCCAGTGATACTGCTGTATAAGTCCAATGATACGGCCATATAATTCCAGTGATACTGCCGTATAAATCCAGTGGTACTGGTATATAAATCCAGTCCATTGGTACTGCCATATAAATCCAGTAATACTGCCGTATATGTCAGTGGTATTGCCGTATAAATCCAGTGGTACTGCCGTATAAATCCAGTCCAGTGATACTGCCGTATATGTCCAGTGATACTGCCATATATGTCCAATGGTAGTGCCATATATAACCAGTGATACTGCCGTACAAATCCAGTTGTACTGGCGTATAAATCCAGTCCGGTAATACTGCCGTATATTCCAGTGATACTGCCGTATATGTCCAGTGGTACTGCCGTATAATTCCAGTGATACTGCTGTATAATCACAGTGGTACTGGCATATAAATCTAGTGATACTGCCCTATAATTCCAGTGATACAGCCGTATACTTCCAGTGATACTGCCGTATAATTCCAGTGGTACTGGCGTATAAGTCCAGTGGTACTGGTGTATAAGTCCAGTGGTATTGGCGTACAAGTCCAGTGGTACTGCCATATAATTCCAGTGGTACTGCAGTATAATTTCAGTGGTACTGGCGTATAAGTCAGTGGTAGTGCCGTGTAAATCCAGTGGTACTGCCGTACAATTCCAGTGATGCTACCGTATAAATCCAGTGGTACTGGTGTATAAATCCAGTCCAGTGATACTGCCGTATAATTCCAGTGGTACTGACGTATAAATCCAGTGATACTGCCATATAAATCCAGTGATACTGCTGAATAGGTTCAGTGGTACTGCCATATAAATCCAGTGGTACTGGCGTATAAATCCAGTCCAGTGATACTGCCATGTACGTCCAGTGATACTGCCATATATGTCCAGTGGTACTGCCATATAATTCCAGTGATACTGCCGTATATGTTCAGTGGTACTGCCATATAAATCCAGTGGTACTGGCGTATAAATCCAGTCCAGTGATACTGCCGTATATGTCTAGTGGTACTGCCATATAAATCCAGTAATACTGCCGTATATGTCCAGTGGTACTGCAGTATAAATCCAGTGGTACTGGCGTATAAATCCAGTCCAGTGATACTGCCGTGTATGTCCAGTGATACTGCTGTATATGTCCAGTGGTACTGCTATATAATTTCAGTGATACTGCCGTATATGTCCAATGGTACTGCCGTATAAATCCAGTGGTACTGGCGTATAAATCCAGTCCAGTGATACTGCCGTATATGTCCAGTTGTACTGCCATATAAATCCAGTGATACTGTCGTATATGTCCAGTGGTACTGCCGTATAAATCCAGCGGTACTGTTGTATAATTCCAGTGATACTGCCATATAATTCCAGTGGTACTGGCGTATAAGTCCAGTGATACTGCCGTATAATTCCAGTGGTACTGCCGTATAATTCCAGTGGTACTGGCGTATAAGTCCAGTGGTACTGGCGTATAAGTCCAGTGGTACTGCCATATAATTCCAGAGATACTGCCGTATAATTCCAGTGGTACTGGCATATAAGTCCAGTGATACTGCCGTATAAATCCAGTCCAATGGTACTGCCGTATAAGTCCAGTGGTACTGCCGTATAATTCCACTGATACTGCCGTATGTGTCCAGTGGTACTGCCATATAATTCTACAGATACTGCCATATATGTCCAGTGGTACTGCCGTATAAATTCAATGATACTGCCATATAGGCTCAGTAGTACTGCCGGGTTCACTACGGCTGGCCGGCGGTCGGGCTCCCGGCGACCAGCATACCGGCGCCGGGAGGCCGACCGCCGGCTTACCGACAGTGTGGCGAGCACAAATGAGCCCCTTGTGGGCTCGCTGCGCTCGCCACGCTATGGGCACGGTGGCGCGCTACGCGCGCCACACTATTTTATTCTCCCTCTATGGGGGTCGTGGACCCCCACGAGGGAAAATAAGTGTCGGTATGCCGGCTGTCGGGCTCCCGGCGCCGGTATACTGAGCGCCGGGAGCCCGACCGCCGGTAACCAGAAGACCACCCGTACTGCCATATAATTCCAGTGATACTGCCATATATGTCCAGTGGTACTGCCATATAATTCCAGTGATACTTCCATATATATATACTCTGTTGCAAAGCGGATTACTGAGGCCATAACAACTATGCTGGTGTTAGACGTGCATCCGGTATCCATCATTAGTGCAGTGGGACTGCAGTGCCACTCCTAGATGGGCCAGGTGTTTGTGCCGCACACTTGTGTTGCTTAGCTTAGTCATACAGCTACCTCATTGCACATGTTTTACTTCTTTGCATGATGTGCTGTTTGGGGACTAGCTTTTTTTAAGTGCCATCCTGTCTGACCCTGCAATCCCAGTCCTAGATGGGCCAATTGTTTGTTTCACTTAGCTTAGTCATACAGCTACCTCATTGTAAAATAGAAAAAACAATAGGAAAGCGCTAATTTAATCTGTTTGTAGATTTTATTAAATCATTATTGCTTAAACAGACAATTTTTTTTAAAATACCGGCCAGTATACATAAAAATCAATCACATTTATTTAAAACATCTATGCAGACAGTGACCTAAAAAACTATATTAAAATACACATCAAGTCTCTGTTGAATGTCCTTAGGTGATACTTTGTATTACCTCCACTGGCAACACACTTGCTGTTTATTGCACATGAACTATGTAGCCAATGAAACATGCACTTGAAAAAGTCTTTCCTTTATACTTAGTACTTGCCTTTTGTCTTTATATTGCCGTTAAAAGACTTATTATTGAATATTATTGAATAACTTGGACGTAACATACTATTATCGGAAAGACTTTTTCAAGTGCATGTTTCATTGGCTACATAGTTCATGTGCACTAAACAGCAAGTGTGTTGCCAGTGGAGGTAATACAAAGTATCACCTAAGGACATTCAACAGAGACTTGATGTGTAGTTTAATATAGTTTTTGAGATCACTGTCTGCATAGATGTTTTAAATAAATGTGATTGATTTTTATGTATACTGGCCGGTATTTAAAAAAAATTGTCTGTTTAAGCAATAATGATTTAATAAAATCTACAAACAGATTAAATTAGCGCTTTCCTATTGTTTTTTCTATTTTCGCTTGTTATGAGGGGTTTATAAACCAGTTACCCCTGGGAAAGCTGCTATATTTTTCTCTGTTCAATAGAGGCGTCAGGATTTTGTTGAGCTACCTCATTGCCCTCTTTTACTTCTTGGCATGATGTGCTGTTTGGGGCCTTTTTTTTATATCTGCCCTCCTGTCTGCCACTGCAGTGCCACTCCTAGATGGGCCAGTTGTTTGTGCCACACACTTGTGCTGCTTAGCTTAGTCATACAGCAACCTTGGTGCACCTCTTTTTCATCTTTGCATCATGTGCTGTTTGGGGCATGGTTTTTTAAAGTGCCATCCTGTCTGACACTGCCGTATAAGTCCAGGTGCACTTTATTAGTACAGGGGTACTGCTGTATAAGTCCCCCAATTGCAGATTTTTTAAAAAATGACAAGGGCGTGCAGGAGATTCTGTCAGTGGACTGAAAAATTGCGGGCTACTTTCGATATTCAGCCACTTCATGCCACTACTAGATAGATGGGCCAGGTGGTTGTGTTGCTTAGCTTAGTCATCCAGCAACCTCGGTGCACCTCTTTTTCTTCTTTGCATGATGTGCTGTTTGGGGCCTATTTTTTAAATATGCCATCCTGTGCTGGTGTTAGACGTGCATCCGGTATCCACCATTAGTGCAGTGGGACTGCAGTGCCACTCCTAGATGGGCCAGGTGTTTGTGCCTAACACTTGTGTCGCTTAGCTTAGTCATACAGCCACCTCGGTGCAACCTTTTGGCCTAAAAACAATATTGTGAGGTGTTCAGAATAGACTGGAATTTAGTGGAAATGAATGTTATTGAGGTTAATAATACCGTAGGTTCAAAATTACCCCCAAATTCTGTGATTTTAGCTGTTTTTATGTTTTTCCAAAAATCCTCCAGATCCAAAACCAAAACACGAGCGGGGAATTAGAATCAAAACCAAAAACACAAAACACGAAAAGTGCACGCTGCACATCTCTAATCATCATATATATTCACTGTGTAGGTGCATAGCAGCATTTTTAATCATTATACACTCTTCATCGAATATCTTAATACAGCTCGCTTGTACCAAATTCTCCTAAGAGTAATCTCTATGTACTATACTATTAGTTATGCAATCTTGCAGTACCCACCCATGGGGGCATATTCATCTTGTTAATTATCGGGCGCTGGGTGCAATTGAAATTACATTTCTGACTCACCATGAGCATCGGAGCAATTCATCATTGCTAAGGTGTGAAGACAGTTGATGTGAAAATCAGCTGTCTCCTAAATTATTTTCACTGCTACTTTTGGAGCAGTGAAAAAATCCATCAGTGTATGCAGGAACACAAGCCCCCGGCATCCTGCAAAAGAAGAAGGACATCGGCGGAGGAATCGAGGAAGATCCCTGATCACAAGCCGGATCTGCTTCTCTTAGATTAGCAGCGGAGTAAGGGAGCATTCGCCATCTGAAAAATTATAATTTTCACCTACTTTTGTAGAATTTAAATGAAAATGAATATGCCTCTTAAGGGTCTATTCATGAAGCAGTGAAAAGTGTGGAGAAGTGAGCCAGTGGAGAAGTTGCCCATGGCAACCAATCAGCATTGACGTAACATTTATAATTTGCATACTATAAAATCATACAGAGCTGCTTATTGGTTGCCATGGGCAATTTCTCCACTGGCTCACTTCTCCACTCATTTCACTGCTTCATGAATAGACCCCTTAGTGAGTATATATGGTGATGTGCTAGGAGTTTAACATTTTTGAACATTTTGTTGATAAGGGTTTGGAACATCCCTCAAACCTGGTTCTTACTCATCTCATCCACATCTTACTGCAGCCCACCTCTGCATTCTGTTTAATTAGTTAAATTTTTCTAATCGGCAGCTATTATCTATGAGCCAAACAACATTTTGTGATTTATTGGCAACCGTCTTTGTGTGTGTTTTTTGGACTAAATGATAGCGCAACTCAAATCACGCTTCTCTTTTTTTACAAGTGTATAATTTATTTATTTACTGGACCAATGTTGAACTGTATGTTGACACACATTTAATGATGTTGAAATAGTGCTAACCTGTAACTTACTGTATTGATACTGGGGAATATATACGGTATCATCCAAAATGTTACTAACTGAAATGTCACTGGAATTCACCATGGGAATATTAATTTACTATAACTGTTTATTATATTAAGATAGGCCGCCCTTTTCCCTCCCTCCCCGTTCCCATACCAACCCCCCACCCCCCTAATGTTTTTGTTCTTGTTATATGTCATCATTTTGTCTTTCTGAAACCTTTGTCTCCTTGTCAAGTGGATGTTTGTGGATTTCAAAGAATGCTTTTACAGTATATAGATATTAAAATGTGGTGTTTGGTTTAGGGCCATGCCTATAATGTGTATCCCAATTTATTCAAAGCAATTGCCTGATAGGTAACATTTTACTCTAAGAAGAAATAAAAAAATAAACTACTTGCTGTAAATATATTCAGATTTATTCCTAGCCTTAATGAGATTGTATTTTGCAGCCTGAATGATGAATATGGTTTCAATGTAAATAGACAATAAAGGTGGGCATGAATTGAAATTTGATTCACGATGTATGTTAAATTATGTATTTTATATTAAAATCTACTGTTCTTTATCAGTATTCCCAGACTGATAACGTTAAGTGCTTGTTTGAAAAGCATATACTTGAAAACTATGACATGAAGTGCAACAGGATTTGCCAGATGTTTTAATAAAGCTTTGTTTGAACATTGGTTTTGCATCATACCATATTTACTGGTTCTCTGACAGAACTTTGGTTGTGTATATGATGGGGAATGCAGCATACTAATGGGAAATTATAGTATGAAGAAACAGGAAAAGATGAAGATATGCAGTAGCCCATTTGATAAACTACTGTTTACCTCCCAACATGACCCATTCCAGGAGGGACAAAATGCTCTGTTTCTGGACTTACCTCTTAATTCATGATTACCGTCACCTATGTTTCACTAGGTATCAGAATCCAGCGACCGGGATCCATTGTGACCGCCGAGATCCCGACTAGCGGTATGGTAACCGCTTCCCATTGAACTAGTTATTTGATAAGAAAGGTGTTTCACCATAGGTCTTGGCTGCAATCACACATTAAGAGGGAAGTCCAGTAACAGAATGGGTCATGTTGGGAGGTATGTTAAAACTAACTGATTAACATTAACAGGTATCCGGACTATAGATCTACATAACCAGGTCTACAGTCAATAGGTCTACCACTAATGGTAGACATGCATTAGGCCAACAGGGTCAAAAGGTTGACATGACAATGGTCGACACACATACTGTATGGTAAACAAAAGTTTTTTAATTTTCTTTAATTTTTTAAAACTTTTCCATACTTTGCCATCCATGTGGACTACGATTGAGAATAGTAACCTATGTCAAGCACAGCGGTGGCAGAGTGAGGCACATTGCCCGAGGTATGAAGAGCGAAGCGAGCCATTCGAGGCAACACAGTACACTAATGGGGCTTCTTTGTGGCAGAAAAGTGATAAAACATCCCCCCCAAAATTCTGTCTACCTTTTTTGTGTCTATCATTTCCATGTAAGCCTTTTGCCCCTATCGACCTTTTCTACTGTCTACCTATTCTAGGTTGACCTTTGAACCTGTCAATCTTTTGATCCTGTCAACCTAATGCATGTCTGTCATTAGTGAAAGATCTATTGACTGTATCATTTTTAGTGTAGGTCTGATAATCCACACCACATTAACAGACTTGCATTGTTCGCTTCTTGAAGATGCAGGGCCTGTTTCTGAGTCACAAGCCAGGATGGCCGTGGCAGACACATTTACTTCCATATGCTAGTGCATCTATCTGCATGTCTTCATGTGTATACTGCACCATCTATTGTTTCTCTGACCAAAGCCACAACTATCGCCATAAGTAACAGCAATAACACCTACAGTACCTCATGATCAGTATTACAGATCTGTTTCCCTTCACCATACTCATGCGTCAGAGTCACACAGGAATCTGGCTACATGCCCACAACACTCTAGAAAAACAACTGTCATGTGCACAGTAGCCACCCAGATTCCACCCAGAAATGCCCATTTCACAGACTACGAATAAGATCCTTCCTACTGTGTATGCTGTTTGCTAAGATTGAGCCCATGTTCACCAAAGAGACCAATAGGAACCAGTGGTAGTATTACATATGGGTGCATTACTGGACATTTATATATAATGTATCATCTGTTACATGCTTTAAATCTTTAGAGTGTAAGCTCCAGAAGCAGGGCACTCCTCCCTCCTGTTCTCATTACCTACTTCTCTTACACACCAGCTCAGTGGCGGATCCAGGGGGGGCACTCGGGCCGGTGCCCCCCGTGTCATTTGTGGCCCATTAAGTTTTAGGGCAGAGGATTTTTTTTTTTCATTTGTGCCGGCCCGGCCCCAGCAGGCTGTCAGCGCACGCTGATTGACAGCTGCCGCTGGGACCAGAGCCGGCTCACGCCCACAGTGAGTGCAGCCCTCCCTCCCTCCTCCTCTCCTGCTGCACTGCATGTGACCAGCAGGCAGCAGCGCACGGAGGCTGGGAGACGGAGCGGGCTGCGGGACAGGCTAAGGAGTCAGGCAGCGCGTAGTGGTGGACCCTGGACCGCGTGGACTGGATTTCACTTCCAGCCAGCCCAGGCTCTCCAGCGGCCACACAGAGAGGAGACAGAGGCGCCGATCGAAGCAGGCAGAGCCGCAGAGGCAGCAGCAGCAGGACGGAGACAGTGACTCACTGTGTATATCAGCCTGTCACAGTGAGTATGCTGTTTGCTGTATCGCGGCTGCCAGCCTGTGCCAGCTACCTTTAACGTGTGTGTGGCTGGCACTAAGGGGGGGCGATATGGTCTATGTGTAGTATATGGTGGTATGTGCCTCTCACACCCTGCCCCTCACACGCTGCCTCCTGGCCCCTGCCCCTCACACACTGCCTCCTGCACCCTGCCCCTCACACGCTGCCCCCTGCCCCTCACACGCTGCCCCCTGCCCCTCACAAGCTTCCCCCTGCACCCTGCCTCTCACACACTGCCCCCTATACAGTGTCCCACACACGCTGTCCCCTGCACCTAACATGCTGCCCCCTGCCCCTCACACCCTGCCCCTCACATGCTGCCCCCTGCACCCTGACCCTCTCACACTGCCCCCTGCCCCTCACATGCTTCCCCCTGCACCCTGCCTCTCACACACTGCCCCCTTCACCCTGCCCCTCACACGCTGCCCCCCACACGCTGCCCCCTGCACCTCACATGCTGCCCCTCACACGCTGCCCCCTGCCCCTCACGCGCTGCCCCTTGTAGTGGGGACATACCCCATTTCTGGAAACGCATGCACCGAAGCCGCACGCAAATACACTTGCCCCTTCCATGGTGCCCCCCCTATCATTTTCTTCTGGATCCGCCCCTGCACCAGCTACACTGTACACATCCTCCTTGGGGTCTCTGCCCCTGGACTTTGCCCCTTTGTTGTTTATGTTTCTTCAGACGACCTAGACCCGTTATCTGCACCCACACTAATACCCCTTTCACATCGCCAAAATATCCCGGCTTTTTACCGGGTTGTTGCCGAGTCGACCCAGGTCGAGGTGTGGTGTGAAAGCGCCAAACTGAATATCCTGGGACGTCCAACCCAGTATTTCAACCCGGGTTAAAAGAAGGGTTGAACACGTGTCGGACTCGGATTATTGGGGGTCATTCCGAGTTGTTCGCTCGTTGCCGATTTTCGCAACGGAGCGATTAAGGCAAAAATGCGCATGCGCATGGTACGCAGCACGCATGCGCTAAGTATTTTAACACAAAACTTAGTAGATTTACTCATGGCTGAACGAAGAATTTTCATCGTTGAAATGATCGGAGTGTGATTGACAGGAAGTGGGTGTTTCTGGGCGGAAACTGACCGTTTTCTAGGAGTGTACGGAAAAACGCAGGCGTGCCAGGATAAAACGCGGGAGTGTCTGGAGAAACGGGGTAGTGGCTGGCCGAACGCAGGGCGTGTTTGTGACATCAAACCAGGAACGAAGCGGGCTGAGCTGATCGCAGTGTAGGAGTAAGTCTCGAGCTACTCAGAAGCTGCTAAGAATTATTTATTCGCAATTCTGCTAATCTTTCGTTCGCAATTCTGCTAAGCTAAGATACACTCCCAGAGGGCGACGGCCTAGCGTGTGCAATGCTGCTAAAAGCAGCTAGCGAGCGAACAACTCGGAATGAGGGCCCTTGTGCACTAAAAAGCTACAGTCCCGGGATATTCGGCCTGGCTCTGAAGAAATAGCGCTGATTGTCTGTTTCCAGTCAGCTGAGTTCTGTTTACTATACTGCACTGTGAGCACGTGTGTTGGACAGCAATCCGCACAGTTCTACATTTTTTTGGACCTTAGTTCTGCACTCCTTTGTTCTGCACTCCTTTGGACCTCATTAGCCATGGCAAACTGGAATGATGAGGAAGTCAGGGAGTTGTCGCGGATCAGGGGTGAAGAAGAAATACGTAGGCAGATAACGGGTACAGTCAGGGATGCGATAACATATCGCAACATCAGTAAAATGCTTGCGGCATCAGGTTTTATTAGGTCCCAACAGCAGGTGGTCAATAAGTTGAAGGCACTCAAGAAACAATATAACAAGGCTAACGACCACAATAGAGACCGCAGTGGTGCTGACCGCATGGATTGGCAGTATTTTGAGCTGTGTGCCCATGTATTTGGCCATACCGCAATAAGCAGCCCTGTGACATTGTCATCCAGTCTGGCTGCTGCTGAAACTAACCAGGCCTGTGATGCAAAACCCCTGCCTCCTGTAGTGACCCCAGAGGCACGGTCATCTCCGCCACCGTCACCTGCATTGTTTGTGGATGAGCTTACACCCATGACGGATGATCCACTGCTGATGGAAGAAGAAGCCGGTCTGTTGCCTACAACACAGGTGGCTGATGAGATACAATCTGGACCTAGTGTGGCCATAACAACCCCAACAAGAACACCAACGCAGCCTTTACGAGGATCATGTAAATTAACGATTATATATTTTCAACAAAATCTGGACATACACTTGTCTTATTATTTGGCTACTTGTCACTCGTTTCCGATGTATATGCCAGAGAAAACGTGTAGAAAGTGGCCAAATAGTAAAATATTCGAAAGCAATTGGAGAAGAATTACAACTAAAATAATATTTAAATGATAAATGTTGCAGTGTATGCAGTGTGTAGGTGGGAGATGACCTCAGACACTCTTGCTATCATCACTGCAGTTTTCTATAGCCTCCGTGCAATTCACATTTGTAAAGAAATTTTTGATCTCTTGCACCCACAGTATATACTGTACCACCAAGCAGTAGCAGACCTAACAAGACAGAACAGGCAGCCAAAGCCATGATGACTGTTCTGCTGGATAAGGTTGAACAAATGGACGCAGCCAAGGCAGCCAGGGAAGAGGCTTGCATGGACCGTTTCCTGGCAGCGGAACAAGCCAAGCAGAACTATTTTTTTCATGCAGGTGGAAAATAACAGAGATGCTCGTGAGCGACAGAGGACGAGCCAGGAGTTTCTCACATCTCTATTTGGTAACCAAAGTCAATGCTTAGGGCACCCACATAATATGCCTCCCCAATACAGTCACTCATATCCCCATTTCAATCCTGCACCTTACCCAGCACCGTATGAGTATAGTCAATCACCCCCTACACAGAGGCCGGTAGATCCTAATGAACCAGTGTACCCCTCACCGTATGAGTATAGTCATCCCCAACCACCCCCTTCACAGAGGCCGGTAGACCCTAATGCTCCAGTGTATCCAAATTTACCTTAATCTCAAAGGTTTTTATTTATATTACATGAGTATTTGATGACTTGTTGTTGTTATTATATTTTAGAAAAAACTTAAAACATTAATAACATGGTATATATTAACATAGTATTGTTATTTGGTATTTACAGAGCTTGTTTTGAATAAAAGAAAAAGGTGTCACACCTGTTTTGTTAACCTACTGAAATGTAATTTATCAACAAAAAAACAAAGTGTAACACACAATAGCAGTTGAACATGGGCAATAAACATTTTTGGGAAACTATAACAAACTAAAAAACATTTAAACCAACAACTATGAAAAGTTGCCCATTATTGCAGCCCTAATAAGTTCTGCACTTGCTGCGTGGTCACCCAAATATATCTCCGGACCAAGTGCAGGATATACACATTCAAAGTCCTTTACTGTCCACTCCGGTAGGAATTCCTCCCTCCTAAACGCACAGAGATTATGCAGTATACAGCATGCTGCCACAATGTTAGGCATAATCAAAAGGTCCACATCGTTCCTTTTCAAAAGACAACGCCAACAACCTTTCAACCTGCCGAACGCATTTTCTACAACCGTTCTGGTGGAGCATAGGGTGTGAGTATATCTTATCTGGTTTGGGGTCAGCTGACCGTGTTGTGTGAACCCCTTCATCAAACATCTTCTCAAAGGGTAAGCTGCATCCCCAATTATATGGACCGGTACTTCCACTCCATCAACTGTTTTAGAGTTCTACACAAAACAGTAAAAAAAACAAAAAACATTAAGAATAGGAGCAGATTCCTCCGTTAGGGGCAGACTGGTGGCCACAGATGGGGTGTTGGCGTTTGCGGCTAAGATGAAGTAATATTTGGGTGCAATGATGGAATCACGTTCTTTAGGAAACATTACCTCCTATTTAATGCTCAGGGCATCATTATATATGCGTGAACAACAGGGCCAGCTATAATAACATAGTTAAAAAGTGAAAATTTACTTACCACTCTAGGGAAAAGCCAGCCACCTTGCTTTTCGTCTGCTAGCAGAAACAGTTCTGAATTGTCAAGTACCAGAGCACCATGTGCCCGTCCAGGCCAACCGATAAACACATCTATGAAGCTGGGAAACAAAAAAAAATTAGTTAGGAAATGTAGAAATATAAATATAAGAAAAAAGGACAGAACATTCTTACTAATATTTATGATCAACCACAGCCTGTAAAACTATGGAGTGCCACCCTTTTCGGTTGTAATAATCAGCATGGTTATCATGAGGGGCTATGATAGGAATGTGGGTACCATCAATTGCACCTGCGCATTGAGGATATCCGTGGGTCTTGAAACCATTTATGGTGTCCTATAAGTGCTGTCCTTGGGTTAGCCAAACAAATCGATGGTATAGACTTTGCATCAGTGCCCGTGTGACTTCATAAACGATGTTGCACACTGTTGATATGCCCACACCAAATAGGCACAAAAGGGTGCGATATTCACCGGGAGTGGCGTACCACCACAATGCTATCGCTAGCCTCCTACTTGGCTCTATGGGTGTACGGAAGTTTGTGGTCTGCCTAGCTAGTATTGGGGTCAATAGATCCAAGAGATAACAGAAGGTCTGCCGTGACATCCTGAAGTGTGACTTCCACTGGATATCCTCAAACTTAAGGACGCTGTGCATGAACGCTTGTCCATGCTGCCTTTCTCTGGACCACAATCTTCGGTCAGAAGAGAGGTGGAGGTTCAGGATAGTCGACACCGATGCTGTTATGAGAGATCTCCTCCTACACAGATTTTGTCTCCTCTTTCAGCCGAAAAATTCAACCTCCTCCATCTTGTTAAATAGCTGCTGAAGAAGCTACAGACAGTGAGAAGCTGTAATAACCTTTCATAGCCTGAATCCAGCAGCAGTACAGCTGAGACAATCATGAATTCCGGACTCTGTGCTGGGACAAGTGCTTTGTCGGCCATGTTTGCTGCACTGTGAGCATTCCCCAGCCCCCTCCCTTTCTTGTAGAAAACTGGGAACCAATCAACTCCTTTAAAAATGACATTATACTGGTTTTAACATGGGTGACCCGGGTTGAGCAAAAAGACACAAACACGGCAATAACCCGGGAATAACCCAGGTCAATATTGCGATGTGAACGTCTTTTACCCTGGTCAGAGCCGGGTCGGAGCCATGTTCAAATCCCGGATCTGACCCGGGATTGCAATGTGAAAGGGGTTTACGAGGTACAGATTTCAGCTTATGCCGCCTATCGCCATTGTATCCCTTGCTTCAGTTGTTACTTGTCTAGGGTAATGTATGTATCTATCTGATTGCTTTACCCTATTTACAGCGCTGCAGACCACTTGCGGCGCCTAATAAATAAAGTTTAATAATAATAACAACAACCATATTGGCATATAATTCTAAACATAATGCTTTATTATCATGCTAAAGTTATAATTCCAACACAATTAATATACACTGCTCAAAAAAATAAAGGGAACACTTAAACAACACATCGTAGATCTGAATGAATGAAATATTCTTATTAAATACTTTGTTCTTTACATAATTTTTGTGTGATTTTGTTGTCAGCACATTCAACTATCAATGGAAATCAAATTTATTAACCCATGGAGGTCTGGATTTGGAGTCACACTCAAAATTAAAGTGGAAAAACACACTACAGGCTGATCCAACTTTGATGTAATGTCCTTAAAACAAGTCAAAATGAGGCTCAGTAGTGAGTGTGGCCTCCACGTGCCTGTATGACCCCCCTACAACGCCTGGGCATGCTCCTGATAAGGTGGCGGATGGTCTCCTGAGTGATCTTCTCCCAGACCTGGACTAAAGCATCCGCCAACTCCTGGACAGTCTGTGGTGCAACGTGGCGTTGGTGGATGGAGCGAGACATGATGTCCCAGATGTGCTCAATTGGATTCAGGTCTGGGGAACAGGCAGTCCAGTCCATAGCATCAATGCCTTCGTCTTGCAGGAACTGCTGACACACTCCAGCCACATGAGGTCTAGCATTGTCTTGCATTAGGAGGAACCCAGGGCCAACCGCACCAGCATATGGTCTCACAAGGGGTCTGAGGATCTCGTCTCGGTACCTAATGGCAGTCAGGCTACCTCTGGCAAGAACATGGAGGGCTGTGCGGCCCCCCAAAGAAATGCCACCCCACACCATTACTGACCCACTGCCAAACCGGTCATGCTGGAGGATGTTGCAGGCAGCAGAACGTTCTCCTTGGCGTCTCCAGACTCTGTCACGTCTGTCACATGTGCTCAGTGAGAACCTGCTTTCATCTGTGAAGAGCACTGGGCGCCAGTGGCGAATTTGCCAATCTTGGTGTTCTCTGGCAAATGCCAAACGTCCTGCACGGTGTTGGGCTGTAAGCACAACCCAACCTGTGGACGTCGTGCCCTCATACCACCCTTATGGAGTCTGTTTCTGATCGTTTGAGTAGACACATGCACATTTGTGGCTTGCTGGAGGTCATTTTGCAGGGCTCTGGCAGTGCTCCTCCTGTTCCTCCTTGCACAAATGCGGAGATAGCGGTCCTGCTGCTGGGTTGTTGCCCTCCTACGGCCTCCTCCACGTCTCCTGATGTATTGGCCTGTCTCCAGGTAGCGCCTCCATGCTCTGGACACTACGCTGACAGACACAGCAAACCTTCTTGCCACAGCTCGCATTGATGTGCCAATCCTGGATGAGCTGCACTACCTGAGCCACTTGTGTGGGTTGTAGACTCTGTCTCATGCTACCACTAGAGTGAAAACACTGCCAGCTTTCAAAAGTGACCAAAACATCAGCCAGAAAGCATAGGAGCTGAGAAGTGGTCTGTGGTCACCACCTGCAGAACAACTCCTTTATTGGGGGTGTCTTGCTAATTGCCTATAATTTCCACCTGTTGTCTATTCCATTTGCACAACAGCATGTGAAATTGATTGTCAATCAGTGTTGCTTCCTAAGTGGACAGTTTGATTTCACAGAAGTGTGATTGACTTGGCGTTACATTGTGTTGTTTAAGTGTTCCTTTTATTTTTTTGAGCAGTGTACTTTAAATTTCATTACTACCAATTCAGCAATCAAGTGTTGGCATTAGGGTGCTGATATGGTAAATATTGACAGCATAAATACTGACACACCATGTATAGCCTGTTTTATTTGCACCATACAGTCAATTTTGTGATGATTCATGGGCGTTGCGCCATATATGAAGTTGGCATCCTCTCAGAGTTTCATCATGCTTTATAAGACATGCTGGTGTCAAACACAGCAAGGTGTCTGTACAAGAGCTGAGGGTGGTCCATGGGAAGTCCCTGGTTATTGAGAATGTGAGTGGGGTAAATATATGGACATGCAGGGAGCACATGTCTCTTGTCTGGGTTGAGAAGCCTCTATGGACTTTACTATTGCATGTACCTGACCAAACCTGAGTTTAGTCCCTACTATGTGGGTAGAGGAGTGAAGAGCATGGTTGAGCAGTGGGGAAATAAATAAATACTAAAGAAAAACGATGGTAACTAAATACCAAAACAACATTAACAAATATAGAGGTAAATCAAACTGTGAAAACACATAGTGAAATAAAATGATAAAATATTACTTTACAATGGGCTGCAACAGCTGTTGTTTCCACATTAAATCAAAGAACTCTGTTGTTAGACTGTCACATTTTTTTAAATCCAATTTATGAAATGGTAGCTTCTTATGAAATACAACAAAATTATTGAAGCAAGCAGCCTGTGTTTTGTTGTCAGAAATTAGAAATGAGTATGGTGCTACTAAAATTACATCTAATGTCGACGGAGATAAAAGAAAAAAATAGGGCATAGAATTTATTTAGGTAAAGCATGCTACATATTTTATAAATTACAGTTTTCCACAGTTCTCTACAATGCTGAATATTTAACTGCAAGCACGTATTATAGAGAAACTGGTGTTAAGGGTTCTATTTACTAAGTCTTGGATGGAGATAAAGTGGACGGTGATAAAGTACCAGACAATCAGCTCCTAACTGCCATGTCGCAGACTGGGTTTGAAAAATGACAGTTAGGAAATGATTGGCTGGTACTTTATCTCCGTCTACTTTGTCTCCATCCAAGACTTAGTAAATAGACCCCCAAGTCAGTTGGAAGTTTTTAATACATCTTTGGACAGGCATGTTCTTCGGTTGCCATGCCTTGCATTGAATTCTACTCAGCGTCGACCTGGGAAACCCCTGCTTGTCTCACTTGTCACAGATCAGTCATGCAAACATTGATAGGGCAATTATATTAAAACGGAATGAATGATGAACTGGTAAAGGGTGATGGCAATGGGCAAAATAAAGGGCATAAAGCAGAATATTGGTTCAGTCTATTTAGTAAATCAGAAGTGAGCAATAGTGCAGAGGTTATCTCAGTGTGTTCTACAATTTGATAATTGACATAGTTTTGCCAGTGTTTATGGCATGCAACTTTAATCCTTCCAGCCACGAAATTAAGGGTGAGGGCTTTACAATTCAGTTTGTGTCATTAGCGTATGTCCTTACCATATTGTTTAATAGTATTATACTATATATATATATATATATATATATATAAAAACAAATAAAAGTAATCAGATGCGCTCAGTACAAATAAAAAAAAAAGTCTTTAGCTAGTAAAGCTTAAAATCACTTCTCTAATCAGAGGAGAGTGGGTGCACCAGTGTCCTTCTTTTAACAGAACCGCTGCTCCCCCGCCGTCATGAATAACCCGGAATTCCACGGGAAAACAGATATCTAAAAAGAAAGACAGGGGGGGCGCTCCATAGTGCAAAGTCAATTTTACTTTTTAAAAGCACACAAGACACTGTGTCGGTGTCCCGACGTGCGGCGGCTGTCTTCAGCGGTCCAGCGGCACGGGGCTGAGGTCCTGTCTCAAGAGATCTGCCGGAGGTTTGGAGAATTGCCGGGGGCATATGTGTTTTAAATCATGTGGTATTAAGTAGAGATGAGCGGGTTCGGTTTCTCTGAAACCGAACCCGCACGAACTTCATGTTTTTTTCACGGGTCCGAGCAGACTCGGATCCTCCCGCCTTGCTCGGTTAACCCGAGCGCGCCCGAACGTCATCATGACGCTGTCGGATTCTCGCGAGACTCGGATTCTATATAAGGAGCCGCGCGTCGCCGCCATTTTCACACGTGCATTGAGATTGATAGGGAGAGGACGTGGCTGGCGTCCTCTCCATTAGAAATTAGATTAGAAGAGAGAGAGAGATTGTGCAGAGTCAGACAGAGTTTACCACAGTGACCAGTGCAGTTGTTGTTAGTTAACTTTTATTTATTTTAATATATATCCGTTCTCTGCTATATCCGTTCTCTGCCTGAAAAAAAACGATACACAGCAGCAGCCAGTCACACAGTGTGACTCAGTCTGTGTGCACTCAGCTCAGCCCAGTGTGCTGCACATCAATGTATAAAAGGCAAAGCTTATAATAATTGTGGGGGAGACTGGGGAGCACTGCAGGTTGTTATAGCAGGAGCCCCCAGGAGTACATAATATTATATTAATTTAAAATTAAACAGTGCACACTTTTGCTGCAGGAGTGCCACTGCCAGTGTGACTAGTGGTGACCAGTGCCTGACCACCAGTATAGTAGTATATTCATTGTTGTATGTATTGTATACTATCTCTTTATCAACCAGTCTATATTAGCAGCAGACACAGTACAGTGCGGTAGTTCACGGCTGTGGCTACCTCTGTGTCGGCAGTCGGAACTCGGCAGGCAGTCCGTCCATCCATAATTGTATTACAATATATACCACCTAACCGTGGTATTTTTTTTTCTTTCTTTATACCGTCATAGTGTCATACTAGTTGTTACGAGTATACTACTATCTCTTTATCAACCAGTGTACAGTGCGGTAGTTCACGGCTGTGGCTACCTCTGTGTCGGCAGTCGGCAGGCAGTCCGTCCATCCATAATTGTATTATTATTATAATATATACCACCTAACCGTGGTTTTTTTTCCATTCTTTATACCGTCGTCATAGTGTCATACTAGTTGTTACGAGTATACTACTATCTCTTTATCAACCAGTGTACAGTGCGGTAGTTCACGGCTGTGGCTACCTCTGTGTCGGCAGTCGGCAGGCAGTCCGTCCATCCATAATTGTATTATTATTATAATATATACCACCTAACCGTGGTTTTTTTTCCATTCTTTATACCGTCGTCATAGTGTCATACTAGTTGTTACGAGTATACTACTATCTCTTTATCAACCAGTGTACAGTGCGGTAGTTCACGGCTGTGGCTACCTCTGTGTCGGCAGTCGGCAGGCAGTCCGTCCATCCATAATTGTATTATTATTATAATATATACCACCTAACCGTGGTTTTTTTTCCATTCTTTATACCGTCGTCATAGTGTCATACTAGTTGTTACGAGTATACTACTATCTCTTTATCAACCAGTGTACAGTGCGGTAGTTCACGGCTGTGGCTACCTCTGTGTCGGCAGTCGGCAGGCAGTCCGTCCATCCATAATTGTATTATTATTATAATATATACCACCTAACCGTGGTTTTTTTTCCATTCTTTATACCGTCGTCATAGTGTCATACTAGTTGTTACGAGTATACTACTATCTCTTTATCAACCAGTGTACAGTGCGGTAGTTCACGGCTGTGGCTACCTCTGTGTCGGCAGTCGGCAGGCAGTCCGTCCATCCATAATTGTATTATTATTATAATATATACCACCTAACCGTGGTTTTTTTTTTCATTCTTTATACCGTCGTCATAGTGTCATACTAGTTGTTACGAGTATACTACTATCTCTTTATCAACCAGTGTACAGTGCGGTAGTTCACGGCTGTGGCTACCTCTGTGTCGGCAGTCGGCAGGCAGTCCGTCCATCCATAATTGTATTATTATTATAATATATACCACCTAACCGTGGTTTTTTTTCCATTCTTTATACCGTCGTCATAGTGTCATACTAGTTGTTACGAGTATACTACTATCTCTTTATCAACCAGTGTACAGTGCGGTAGTTCACGGCTGTGGCTACCTCTGTGTCGGCAGTCGGCAGGCAGTCCGTCCATCCATAATTGTATTATTATTATAATATATACCACCTAACCGTGGTTTTTTTTCCATTCTTTATACCGTCGTCATAGTGTCATACTAGTTGTTACGAGTATACTACTATCTCTTTATCAACCAGTGTACAGTGCGGTAGTTCACGGCTGTGGCTACCTCTGTGTCGGCACTCGGCAGGCAGTCCGTCCATCCATAATTGTATTATTATTATAATATATACCACCTAACCGTGGTTTTTTTATACCACCTAACCGTGGCAGTCCGTCCATAATTGTATACTAGTAAACTATCCAATCCATCCATCTCCATTGTTTACCTGAGGTGCCTTTTAGTTCTGCCTATAAAATATGGAGAACAAAAAAGTTGAGGTTCCAAAATTAGGGAAAGATCAAGATCCACTTCCACCTCGTGCTGAAGCTGCTGCCACTAGTCATGGCCGAGACGATGAAATGCCAGCAACGTCGTCTGCCAAGGCCGATGCCCAATGTCATAGTACAGAGCATGTCAAATCCAAAACACCAAATATCAGAAAAAAAAGGACTCCAAAACCTAAAATAAAATTGTCGGAGGAGAAGCGTAAACTTGCCAATATGCCATTTACCACACGGAGTGGCAAGGAACGGCTGAGGCCCTGGCCTATGTTCATGGCTAGTGGTTCAGCTTCACATGAGGATGGAAGCACTCAGCCTCTCGCTAGAAAACTGAAAAGACTCAAGCTGGCAAAAGCACCGCAAAGAACTGTGCGTTCTTTGAAATCCCAAATCCACAAGGAGAGTCCAATTGTGTCGTTTGCGATGCCTGACCTTCCCAACACTGGACGTGAAGAGCATGCGCCTTCCACTATTTGCATGCCCCCTGCAAGTGCTGGAAGGAGCACCCGCAGTCCAGTTCCTGATAGTCAGATTGAAGATGTCAGTGTTGAAGTACACCAGGATGAGGAGGATATGGGTGTTGCTGGCGCTGGGGAGGAAATTGACCAGGAGGATTCTGATGGTGAGGTGGTTTGTTTAAGTCAGGCACCCGGGGAGACACCTGTTGTCCGTGGGAGGAATATGGCCGTTGACATGCCAGGTGAAAATACCAAAAAAATCAGCTCTTCGGTGTGGAGGTATTTCACCAGAAATGCGGACAACAGGTGTCAAGCCGTGTGTTCCCTTTGTCAAGCTGTAATAAGTAGGGGTAAGGACGTTAACCACCTCGGAACATCCTCCCTTATACGTCACCTGCAGCGCATTCATAATAAGTCAGTGACAAGTTCAAAAACTTTGGGTGACAGCGGAAGCAGTCCACTGACCAGTAAATCCCTTCCTCTTGTAACCAAGCTCACGCAAACCACCCCACCAACTCCCTCAGTGTCAATTTCCTCCTTCCCCAGGAATGCCAATAGTCCTGCAGGCCATGTCACTGGCAAGTCTGACGAGTCCTTTCCTGCCTGGGATTCCTCCGATGCATCCTTGCGTGTAACGCCTACTGCTGCTGGCGCTGCTGTTGTTGCCGCTGGGAGTCGATGGTCATCCCAGAGGGGAAGTCGTAAGCCCACTTGTACTACTTCCAGTAAGCAATTGACTGTTCAACAGTCCTTTGCGAGGAAGATGAAATATCACAGCAGTCATCCTACTGCAAAGCGGATAACTGAGTCCTTGACAACTATGTTGGTGTTAGACGTGCGTCCGGTATCCGCCGTTAGTTCACAGGGAACTAGACAATTTATTGAGGCAGTGTGCCCCCGTTACCAAATACCATCTAGGTTCCACTTCTCTAGGCAGGCGATACCGAGAATGTACACGGACGTCAGAAAAAGACTCACCAGTGTCCTAAAAAATGCAGTTGTACCCAATGTCCACTTAACCACGGACATGTGGACAAGTGGAGCAGGGCAGGGTCAGGACTATATGACTGTGACAGCCCACTGGGTAGATGTATGGACTCCCGCCGCAAGAACAGCAGCGGCGGCACCAGTAGCAGCATCTCGCAAACGCCAACTCTTTCCTAGGCAGGCTACGCTTTGTATCACCGCTTTCCAGAATACGCACACAGCTGAAAACCTCTTACGGCAACTGAGGAAGATCATCGCGGAATGGCTTACCCCAATTGGACTCTCCTGTGGATTTGTGGCATCGGACAACGCCAGCAATATTGTGTGTGCATTAAATATGGGCAAATTCCAGCACGTCCCATGTTTTGCACATACCTTGAATTTGGTGGTGCAGAATTTTTTAAAAAACGACAGGGGCGTGCAAGAGATGCTGTCGGTGGCCAGAAAAATTGCGGGACACTTTCGGCGTACAGGCACCACGTACAGAAGACTGGAGCACCACCAAAAACTACTGAACCTGCCCTGCCATCATCTGAAGCAAGAAGTGGTAACGAGGTGGAATTCAACCCTCTATATGCTTCAGAGGTTGGAGGAGCAGCAAAAGGCCATTCAAGCCTATACAATTGAGCACGATATAGGAGATGGAATGCACCTGTCTCAAGTGCAGTGGAGAATGATTTCAACGTTGTGCAAGGTTCTGATGCCCTTTGAACTTGCCACACGTGAAGTCAGTTCAGACACTGCCAGCCTGAGTCAGGTCATTCCCCTCATCAGGCTTTTGCAGAAGAAGCTGGAGGCATTGAAGAAGGAGCTAACACGGAGCGATTCCGCTAGGCATGTGGGACTTGTGGATGCAGCCCTTAATTCGCTTAACAAGGATTCACGGGTGGTCAATCTGTTGAAATCAGAGCACTACATTTTGGCCACCGTGCTCGATCCTAGATTTAAAGCCTACCTTGGATCTCTCTTTCCGGCAGACACAGGTCTGCTGGGGTTGAAAGACCTGCTGGTGACAAAATTGTCAAGTCAAGCGGAACGCGACCTGTCAACATCTCCTCCTTCACATTCTCCCGCAACTGGGGGTGCGAGGAAAAGGCTCAGAATTCCGAGCCCACCCGCTGGCGGTGATGCAGGGCAGTCTGGAGCGACTGCTGATGCTGACATCTGGTCCGGACTGAAGGACCTGACAACGATTACGGACATGTCGTCTACTGTCACTGCATATGATTCTCTCAACATTGATAGAATGGTGGAGGATTATATGAGTGACCGCATCCAAGTAGGCACGTCACACAGTCCGTACTTATACTGGCAGGAAAAAGAGGCAATTTGGAGGCCCTTGCACAAACTGGCTTTATTCTACCTAAGTTGCCCTCCCACAAGTGTGTACTCCGAAAGAGTGTTTAGTGCCGCCGCTCACCTTGTCAGCAATCGGCGTACGAGGTTACATCCAGAAAATGTGGAGAAGATGATGTTCATTAAAATGAATTATAATCAATTCCTCCGCGGAGACATTGACCAGCAGCAATTGCCTCCACAAAGTACACAGGGAGCTGAGATGGTGGATTCCAGTGGGGACGAATTGATAATCTGTGAGGAGGGGGATGTACACGGTGATATATCGGAGGGTGAAGATGAGGTGGACATCTTGCCTCTGTAGAGCCAGTTTGTGCAAGGAGAGATTAATTGCTTCTTTTTTGGGGGGGGTCCAAACCAACCCGTCATATCAGTCACAGTCGTGTGGCAGACCCTGTCACTGAAATGATGGGTTGGTTAAAGTGTGCATGTCCTGTTTTGTTTATACAACATAAGGGTGGGTGGGAGGGCCCAAGGATAATTCCATCTTGCACCTCTTTTTTCTTTTCTTTTTCTTTGCGTCATGTGCTGATTGGGGAGGGTTTTTTGGAAGGGACATCCTGCGTGACACTGCAGTGCCACTCCTAGATGTGCCCGGTGTTTGTGTCGGCCACTAGGGTCGCTAATCTTACTCACACAGTCAGCTACCTCATTGCGCCTCTTTTTTTCTTTGCGTCATGTGCTGTTTGGGGAGGGTTTTTTGGAAGGGCCATCCTGCGTGACACTGCAGTGCCACTCCTAGATGGGCCCGGTGTTTGTGTCGGCCACTAGGGTCGCTAATCTTACTCACACAGCTACCTCATTGCGCCTCTTTTTTTCTTTGCGTCATGTGCTGTTTGGGGAGGGTTTTTTGGAAGGGCCATCCTGCGTGACACTGCAGTGCCACTCCTAGATGGGCCCGGTGTTTGTGTCGGCCACTAGGGTCGCTAATCTTACTCACACAGCTACCTCATTGCGCCTCTTTTTTTCTTTGCGTCATGTGCTGTTTGGGGAGGGTTTTTTGGAAGGGACATCCTGCGTGACACTGCAGTGCCACTCCTAGATGGGCCCGGTGTTTGTGTCGGCCACTAGGGTCGCTTATCTTACTCACACAGCGACCTCGGTGCAAATTTTAGGACTAAAAATAATATTGTGAGGTGTGATGTGTTCAGAATAGGCTGAAAATGAGTGTAAATTATGTTTTTTGAGGTTAATAATACTTTGGGATCAAAATTACCCCCAAATTCTATGATTTAAGCTGTTTTTTAGGGTTTTTTGAAAAAAACACCCGAATCCAAAACACACCCGAATCCGACAAAAATAATTCGGTGAGGTTTTGCCAAAACGCGTTCGAACCCAAAACACGGCCGCGGAACCGAACCCAAAACCAAAACACAAAACCCGAAAAATTTCAGGCGCTCATCTCTAGTATTAAGCCCACAGCGGATTTTGTTCTGGTACGGGCAATTATCGTTGTGCTTTGAACCGGAGTGTCTTGTGTGCTTTTAAAAAGTAAAATTGACTTTGCACTATGGAGCGCCCCCCCTGTCTTTCTTTTTAGATATATATATATATAGTAACATAGTATCTGAGGTTGAAAAAAGACAATTGTCCATCGAGTTCAACCTGTTTGTGGTCTCCTATGCATGATGATTTGACTAAAATTTCTGACAGATGCTGATGTCAGCCGTTGCATTTTATCCCTATTTATAGTAACTATAATGCATGACTATGCACCATACCCCTGGATATCCTTATCCATTAGGAATTTATCTAACCCATTCTTAAAGGTGTTGACAGATTCCGCCATTACAACTCCGGAAGGGGGGGAATTCCAAACACATATTGTCCTTACCGTGAAAAAGCATTTACGCCGTATTGTGCGGAATCTCCTTTCCTCTAACCTGAGCGAGTGTCCACGAGTCCTCTGTGTTGATCTAACCAAAAACAGGTCCCGCGCAAGCTCTGTGTATTGTCCCCTTATATATTTGTAGATGTTGATCATATCCCCTGTTAGTCTCCGCTTTTCCAATGTAAACATGCCTAGTCTTTCAAGCCTTTCCTTGTATTCCATCGTCTCCATGCCCTTAATTAGTTTGGTCGCCCTCCTCTAAACTTTTTCTAGCTCCAGGATATCCTTTTTGTATTACGGTGCCCAGAATTGTACACAGTATTCAAGGTGTGGCCTCACTAGTGATTTATATAACGGGAGTATAATACTCTCGTCCCTAGCATCAATACCTCGTTTTATGCATGCTAATATCTTATTAGCCTTCTTTGCTGCAGTCCTACTTTGGGTACTACTGCTTAGTTTGCTATCTATGAGGACAACTAAGTCCTTTTCCAGTACAGAATCCCCTAATTTTACCCCATTTAGTAGGTAGGTGTAATTTTTGTTCTTGTTACCACAGTGCATTACCTTACACTTGTCTGTGTTGAAGCGCATTCTCCATTTGGCTGCCCATGCTTCTAATTTAACTAAGTCGTTCTGAAGAGACTCGGCATCCTCCTCTGTATTTATAGCCTTACACAATTTGGTATCATCTGCAAAAATTGACACCATGCTCTCTAGAACTTCTGTTAGGTCGTTAATGAAAATATTGAACAATAGCGGTCCTAATACTGAGCCTTGCAGCACACCACTTAACACTTCAGTCCAAGTTGCTGCTCCCACTTAGCACTTCAGTCCAAGTCGCTGCTCCCTATTATCTAACCAGTTTTTGACCCAAGTGCATATTGTGCTTCCTAGTCCTGATTCTTGTAGCTTGTAGATAAGTCTCATGTGTGGTACAGTATCGAACGCTTTGGCAAAGTCTAAAAAGATTACATCCACGTCTTTACCCTGATCTAGGTTTGCGCTTACTGTTTCATAAAAGCCAAGTAAGTTGGTTTGACAGGGTCTGTCCTTCATAAACCCATGTTGATTCCTTTTAATGACCTTATTGATTTCAAGGAACTTCTGAATACTATCTCTTAGAATACCTTCCCATACTTTCCCCACTATAGATGTAAGACTAACTGGTCTATAATTACCTGGTTCAGCTTTACTTCCCTTTTTGAATATAGGCACTACTTCCGCTATACGCCAGTCTTTGGGAACCATACCTGATATAACTGAATCCTTAAAGATCAAAAATAGCGGTTTTGCCAGTTCAGAGTGAAGCTCCATTAGAACCCTTGGGTGAATACCATCGGGCCCTGGTGATTTATTAATCTTTAAATGTTTTAATCGGTCACAGACTACTTCCTCGCTTAAATAAGTACCTATCAGTGGGATATTCTCATTATTGAGATTGTGTGTCAGTCCCTGAATTGGGTCCTCTCTAGTAAATACTGTTGAAAAAAACTAATTTAGTGTGTCCGCTATGTCATTATCATTTTTGCTTAAGACTCCCAACTTGTCTTTTAAAGGGCCTATACTCTCCTTCTTTAATCTCTTGCTATTAATGTATTTAAATAATTTTTTGGGATTCGCTTTGCTTTCCTTTGCTACTAGTTTTTCAGTTTCTACTTTAGCCGCTCTTATTTCCTTTTTGCAAATTTTGTTACATTCCTTATAGTGCTGAAATGACTCTGCTTCCCCGTCAGATTTTTATTTTTTAAATGCTCGCCTTTTCTTGCCCATAAGTTCCTTAATCTTTTTGTTAAGCCACATCGGTTTATGATTTTTATTCCTTTTTTTGCTGCTCATAGGAATAAATTTGAGTGTATTTTTAGCTAGCAGGAATTTTAGTACCTCCCATTTCTCTGTAGTATTTTTTCCTAAAAACAAACCTTCCCATTCAATATCCCTGAAAAATACCCTCATCTTTTCAAAATTTGCTTTGCTAAAGTTTAGAGTCCTAGTAGAGCCAGTATAGGGCTGTTTATGGAAACTGATATTGAATGTGACCATATTGTGGTCGCTGTTTCCTATGCGTTCCCCTACTATAATACCTGATCCCAAATCCCCATTGTTTGTTAATACCGGGTCTAAGATTGCATTGTACCTAGTTGGTTCCACAATTAGTTGGACTAAGTAGTTATCATTAAGTGTGTTTAAAAACATATTGCCCCTAGCAGTATCACATGAATCGTTTTTCCAGTTTATCTCTGGATAGTTAAAATCTACTATGTCTCCTACTCCTGCTGCTCTTTCAATTTGCTTTAGTAACAATTCCTCATCAGATGCATTGATACCAGGCGGCCTATAGCATACACCCAATACTAACTTTTTTATTCCTTTTTCCCCGCATGCAATTTCTACCCTTAATGTCTCGACAGTGTCTACAGTCCCCTCCTGAATATCTTCCCGTATATCAGGTTTTAAAAACGGCTTTACGTAAAGACACACCCCTCTACCCTTTTTATTTAGTCTGTCTCTCCTAAACAGTGTATAGCCCCCTAGATTGACTGTCCAATCATGTGATTCATCCCACCAAGTTTCAGTAATGCCTATAATATCATACTGTTTGCTTGCTGCAAGTATTTCTAGTTCACCCTTTTTACCAGTAATGCTTCTGGCGTTTACATACATACAACTAAGATAAGTATTTTCACTTGCGTTAGGGACATCTTTCACCTTATGTAGCAATGATGACCTGTAATCGTAATTGGTTAGTGCTTTGGTAAAATCTCTTTTAGTACCCATGTTAGTAACCTTACCGCCTGCTCTTACCCTGCCCCCAACTTCTCCCCCATTTCGTTTACTACCGCCATCCCCACTATTCTCACTGCATGACCCGTAGTTTCTAGCTAAACCCTCCCTCCAGGCTCCTAGTTTAAAATCTCCTCCAACCTTCTAACCATCCTTCCCCCCAGCACCGCTGCCCCCTCCTCAGTCAGGTGCAATCCGTCACAACAAAAGAGATGGCGCCTGACTGAGAAGTCCGCCCAGTGTTCCAGGAACACAAACCCCTCTTTCCTGCACCAATCCCTAAACCACACATTTACCTCCCTAATCTCCCTCTGCCTCCCTGGACTAGCGCGTGGCACGGGTAATAATTCCGAGAATATTACCTTAGATGTCCTTGCCTTCAGTTTCTTTCCTAAGTCCCTATAGTCTTTCTTAAGGACATCCCACCTTCCGCTAACTTTGTCATTGGTGCCAACGTGCACCAAGACCGCCGGGTATTTCCCAGCCCCTCCCAACAATCTATCTACCCGGTCCGCGATGTGCCGTACCCGAGCACCCGGGAGACAACAGACTGTACGGCGATCACGGTCCCGGTAGCAGATTGCCCTATCTGCCTTCCTGATGATAGAATCCCCTACCACCACCATCTGACTATAGATTGCCCTATCCGCCTTCCTGATGATAGAATCCCCTACCACCTCACTATCTTTTATCCCAACTGCACCAGAGGGACCACTCCTCTGGATGCTAGAGGGAGCAGTCTCCACCGGCACCGTCATTTCTTCACTATCATCCTCCGATTCCTCGTCCAGTCGGGCAAATTTGTTGGGGTTTGATAGTTCGGAGATGTCGAGCCTCCCCCTCTTTTTCTTCCTTCTAACTGTGACCCAGCTGGCTACCTGATCATCATCCTCTTCTACCAGTGACCCCTCCCGCAACTCCTCCACCGTTCTGTCTAAACTACGCTCGAGATTGTGAATCTCCCTCAGTCGCGTAACGGTTTGCTCTAGATCAGTTACCTGGGCTTCCAGGGCAACCGTTCGCACACACCTCGTGCAGATGTAATCACACTGGGCCGGTAGCTCCAGGTGTGCATACATCTTGCACGACATGCACTGAGTGAAGTCCCCAATCACAGCCCCTCCCATATTGTTTGTAAGGTCTAACTCCCTGTTACTCTCAAAGAAAAAGCAGCAAAAATAAAAAGTAGAAGACAAACAATCTCACTTATACAATAATTAAGCTGGCTTATACTTATCTATCTTTGTGCGGTTCTTGGTCCTTCACTTTTATGCAGTCGTAGTACTCTCTCCTGCGGCACCTATACTCCACTTAGCAGTTGCCGTTGTTCCAGCTCACTGCACCTCCTTTTCACTTGGCTTCCAGCTCCTGCTAAAAAAAATAAATAAAATGCCCCTCACACACGCACAATCACAGCCCCTCTGCTACTCCAAGTAAGAGACCCTCTCACTCACTCACTCACAAGGTCAGCCCCTTGCAGCCTCACCAGAAGTTTAATGGTACTGCAAATGTGTGTTCCTGATTGTGTATTATAAACTCACCTTTTTCTGTATTCTAACTCACCTTTTGCTGTTTACAATTCACACTTACAAATCCAAGCAGCACTTTAAAATACAAGCCCTTACAAAGAGCAAGCTCCAAAGAGTCTAATCACTGCTTATATAGGCTCAGCCAGCTGCTTTAGTCAGCCCCTCCTCCTCCTGATTACTCACACCTGATTTAACCCCCTCCCTCTGGCTTTTCACCTCACACTTTAATTTATTTTTTTCCCTCCAAAAAACCCCCAGTACAGATATAAACACAAATAAGAAACAGTATAGATACAAACAATCAGATTCAGATTAACTTTCTCTCACAATATTACTATCCCTATATGGATAGACAGAGAATAATCAGAACTCACCTTTTGCTGTTTACAACTCACACTTACAAATCCAAGCAGCACTTTAAAATACAAGCCCTTACAAAGATCAAGCTCCAAAGAGTCTAATCACTGCTTAGATAGGCTCAGCCAGCTGCTTTAGTCAGCCCCTCCTCCTCCTGATTACTCACCCCTGATTTAACCCCCTCCCTCTGGCTTTTCACTTCACACTTTTTTTTCCCCTCCAAAAAAAACCCAGTACAGATATAAACACAAAAAAGAAACAGTATGGATACAAACAATCAGATTCAGATGAACTTTCTCTCACAATATTACTATCCCTATATGGATAGACAGAGAATAATCAGAACTCACCTTTTGCTGTTTACAACTCACACTTACAAATCCAAGCAGCACTTTAAAATACAAGCCCTTACAAAGCCCTTATATACAGTGGTCGAAGTGGAAATTTTGAAGTGGGGGTATGGAAAAGTTATGGCTGTAATTATGTACGAGCTGAAATTCACATTCTAGCACACGGAACGAGCCAAAATTCACATTATAGCACACTGAATAAGCCGAAATTCACATTATAGCACACAGAATGAGCCAAAATTCACATAATAGCACACTGAATGAGCCAAAATTCACATTATAGCACACTGCTGAATGAGCCAAAATTAACATCATAGCACACTGAATGAGCCGAAATTCACATTATAGCACACCGAATAAGCCGAAATTCACATTATAGCACACAGAATAAGCCAAAATTCACATTATAGCACACTGAATGAGCCGAAATTCACTTTATAGCACACGGAATGAAACAAAATTCAGGTAGAGTGACAGTAGGGACAGGGAGAGTGACAGAGAGACAGGGAAAGTGACAGCAGGGACAGGGAAAGTGACAGCAGGGACATTGGGACAGGGAGAGTGACAGAAAGAGGGACAGCAAGGGCATACAAGTAGGAACTAGGGAGAGAGAGAAAGGCAGCAGGGTAAGATTACCTATTTAGCATCTGCGGTGCATGAGGAGGCTGTGGTCTGCGGTGCATGAGGAGGCTGTGGGTTTCGGAGATGTCGCCGAGGTGCAGAGAAGGACTGCGGGGTGGCGGCGGTGCAACGGAGGAGGAGGCTGTGGTCGGCAGCCTTTGGTGCGGCACTGGCGCCTATGATGACCGCGGTGCTACTATTCAGGGGCGTAAGTTAATACCAAACACCCGGAGGCAAAAAAGATTATATTGACCCCCCACAGTTTAGGGTGTACACACACACACACACACACACACACACACACACACACACACACACACACACACACGGTACACGCATACATATACACACACACACATATATATATATATATATATACTAACCCAACCCCACATATACACACAGCCAAATACACACACACACACACTACACAGTCACATATCTACATACTCACTGCCACATACAGTATATACACACACATTATATACATAAACACACATACACAAATGCACACACATATATACACACACACACAGCCACATTCACACACACACTGTCCCCACCTTGACATTCTCCTCCATCAGTTCTCTGCTCACCAGTTGCCGGGTAGCAGCATACGGGAGCCAGGCAGCTGCGCTGTGTAGAAGGAGCTGGCCATCCACCATAAGAAGAAAGCCGGAGCTGTCAGGGGTGCGGGTGCATAATCATGCCGCACTTGTCAGGGCCCAGGGACGGGAGCTGTAATCATGCGGGAGCCGCACTTGTCAAGGCCCAGGGACGGGAGCTGTAATGCGGGAGCTGCACTTGTCAGGGCCCAGGGACGGAAGCTGAGTAATGTACTATTTAAAATCTGCCGTGAACTAGCAGCCACTCAGGAGCGGCCACTCTTGATTGGCTGCCGGTTCATGGCAGATTTAAATAGTAGTGCAGAGGTATGCTCGGTGTGGCGGCGGCCCGGAGAGGGACAGTGCTCGAAGAAGTGCCGGTATACCATACCATTGTATACTGGCCCACTTCGAGCACTGTATATATATATATATATATATATGCGAAAACCCTCACTGACTGACTGACTGACTCATCACTAATTCCCTTACTTCCTGATATGTTAGGAAGCTCAAATTTAACATGCGTATTCTGCTGCTGGGAAATAAGAAAACCACTTATTAGAATTTTAATAAACCTCCCCTAAGGGGATGAACAGGGGGTTGACATAATGACGCCATCACCGATGCGTGGCTTGCGTTGCGTGAACGCTAACGCCTAAATGGACAATCGGCTCAAAATTTGGTTTACACCTCCAGTGTGTAGAATTATATAAACTACAAAAGTGGTCTTGTCACATTTTACTGTATATGCCGTACCTGCTACGGGTGCTCCTTGGGTAAAGTAAAGAACCATGGATTAATATTCTCTGACATTTACATGTCTCAAATTTTCAGCTTTATAGATTTACCACACAGCTAATATATATATATATATATATATATATATATATATATATATATAAATTGCAGTTATAACCGGCACTCACGTACACCATGCATCTGCCCCGGTGCCCCCTCTTGCCGCAAGCAATTGTATCCAATGTGTTCGAGTGGCACTCCACGAGGACTTTTCAAATCAAATAATCACAGAGACACCGCTCTTATAGTAACGTTTCAGTTATATTAACTTTCGTCAGACCAACACATATAATACATTCACATACCTTTATACCTCACCAAACCCTCGTGTCCCGCGTCCCTTCGGCCCGATCAGCTGGCGGGGATGGATGACGTCATGGCACAGCGCCTGTGCATCGCGCTCACGTCCCACGCTGCATATCGGTTACCTTGGAGACGAAGACGCAATGTGAACTATTATTTAACAATGCAATACATGTGATACATTTATCGTTTCCATCATAGCAGCATACTAGAAAACTTAATATTCATAAAAATACAGTCTCCACCAGTATAAACACTAACAATGCTATATACTAGTGTTTACATACAAAAATACACCAAAAGAGACAGAAAAAACATATCTAAATGCATAGATTCACAGAAGCCCGTATTGTAAAAACCTCAAGAGAAACAATATAGTGGCAACTGTTCATTGAGGCCACCTGGAGTCACCGTATTGAGGCGATGAATCCATCTAGCCTCACGTTGTAATTAGAGATGAGCGGGTTCGGTTTCTCTGAAACCGAACCCGCACGAACTTCATGTTTTTTTTACGGGTCCGAGCAGACTCGGATCCTCCCGCCTTGCTCGGTTAACCCGAGCGCGCCCGAACGTCATCATGACGCTGTCGGATTCTCGCGAGACTCGGATTCTATATAAGGAGCCGCGCGTCGCCGCCATTTTCACACGTGCATTGAGATTGATAGGGAGAGGACGTGGCTGGCGTCCTCTCCATTAGAAATTAGATTAGAAGAGAGAGAGAGATTGTGCAGAGTCAGACAGAGTTTACCACAGTGACCAGTGCAGTTGTTGTTAGTTAACTTTTATTTATTTTAATATAATATATCCGTTCTCTGCTATATCCGTTCTCTGCCTGAAAAAAAACGATACACAGCAGCAGCCAGTCACACAGTGTGACTCAGTCTGTGTGCACTCAGCTCAGCCCAGTGTGCTGCACATCAATGTATAAAAGGCAAAGCTTATAATAATTGTGGGGGAGACTGGGGAGCACTGCAGGTTGTTATAGCAGGAGCCCCCAGGAGTACATAATATTATATTAATTTAAAATTAAACAGTGCACACTTTTGCTGCAGGAGTGCCACTGCCAGTGTGACTAGTGGTGACCAGTGCCTGACCACCAGTATAGTAGTATATTGTTGTATGTATTGTATACTATCTCTTTATCAACCAGTCTATATTAGCAGCAGACACAGTACAGTGCGGTAGTTCACGGCTGTGGCTACCTCTGTGTCGGCAGTCGGAACTCGGCAGGCAGTCCGTCCATCCATAATTGTATTACAATATATACCACCTAACCGTGGTATTTTTTTTTTCTTTCTTTATACCGTCGTCATAGTGTCATACTAGTTGTTACGAGTATACTACTATCTCTTTATCAACCAGTGTACAGTGCGGTAGTTCACGGCTGTGGCTACCTCTGTGTCGGCAGTCGGCAGGCAGTCCGTCCATCCATAATTGTATTATTATTATAATATATACCACCTAACCGTGGTTTTTTTTTCATTCTTTATACCGTCATAGTGTCATACTAGTTGTTACGAGTATACTACTATCTCTTTATCAACCAGTGTACAGTGCGGTAGTTCACGGCTGTGGCTACCTCTGTGTCGGCAGTCGGCAGGCAGTCCGTCCATCCATAATTGTATTATTATTATAATATATACCACCTAACCGTGGTTTTTTTTTCATTCTTTATACCGTCGTCATAGTGTCATACTAGTTGTTACGAGTATACTACTATCTCTTTATCAACCAGTGTACAGTGCGGTAGTTCACGGCTCAGGCTACCTCTGTGTCGGCAGTCGGCAGGCAGTCCGTCCATCCATAATTGTATTATTATTATAATATATACCACCTAACCGTGGTTTTTTTTTCATTCTTTATACCGTCGTCATAGTGTCATACTAGTTGTTACGAGTATACTACTATCTCTTTATCAACCAGTGTACAGTGCGGTAGTTCACGGCTGTGGCTACCTCTGTGTCGGCAGTCGGCAGGCAGTCCGTCCATCCATAATTGTATTATTATTATAATATATACCACCTAACTGTGGTATTTTTTTTTCTTTCTTTATACCGTCGTCATAGTGTCATACTAGTTGTTACGAGTATACTACTATCTCTTTATCAACCAGTGTACAGTGCGGTAGTTCACGGCTGTGGCTACCTCTGTGTCGGCAGTCGGCAGGCAGTCAGTCCATCCATAATTGTATTATTATTATAATATATACCACCTAACTGTGGTATTTTTTTTTCTTTCTTTATACCGTCGTCATAGTGTCATACTAGTTGTTACGAGTATACTACTATCTCTTTATCAACCAGTGTACAGTGCGGTAGTTCACGGCTGTGGCTACCTCTGTGTCGGCAGTCGGCAGGCAGTCCGTCCATCCATAATTGTATTATTATTATAATATATACCACCTAACCGTGGTTTTTTTTTCATTCTTTATACCGTCGTCATAGTGTCATACTAGTTGTTACGAGTATACTACTATCTCTTTATCAACCAGTGTACAGTGCGGTAGTTCACGGCTGTGGCTACCTCTGTGTCGGCAGTCGGCAGGCAGTCCGTCCATCCATAATTGTATTATTATTATAATATATACCACCTAACTGTGGTATTTTTTTTTCTTTCTTTATACCGTCGTCATAGTGTCATACTAGTTGTTACGAGTATACTACTATCTCTTTATCAACCAGTGTACAGTGCGGTAGTTCACGGCTGTGGCTACCTCTGTGTCGGCAGTCGGCAGGCAGTCCGTCCATCCATAATTGTATTATTATTATAATATATACCACCTAACCGTGGTTTTTTTTTCATTCTTTATACCGTCATAGTGTCATACTAGTTGTTACGAGTATACTACTATCTCTTTATCAACCAGTGTACAGTGCGGTAGTTCACGGCTGTGGCTACCTCTGTGTCGGCAGTCGGCAGGCAGTCCGTCCATCCATAATTGTATTATTATTATAATATATACCACCTAACTGTGGTATTTTTTTTTCTTTCTTTATACCGTCGTCATAGTGTCATACTAGTTGTTACGAGTATACTACTATCTCTTTATCAACCAGTGTACAGTGCGGTAGTTCACGGCTGTGGCTACCTCTGTGTCGGCAGTCGGCAGGCAGTCCGTCCATCCATAATTGTATTATTATTATAATATATACCACCTAACCGTGGTTTTTTTTTCATTCTTTATACCGTCATAGTGTCATACTAGTTGTTACGAGTATACTACTATCTCTTTATCAACCAGTGTACAGTGCGGTAGTTCACGGCTGTGGCTACCTCTGTGTCGGCACTCGGCAGGCAGTCCGTCCATCCATAATTGTATTATTATTATAATATATACCACCTAACCGTGGTTTTTTTTTCATTCTTTATACTGTCGTCACAGTGTCATACTAGTTGTTACGAGTATACTACTATCTCTTTATCAACCAGTGTACAGTGCGGTAGTTCGCGGCTGTGGCTACCTCTGTGTCGGCAGTCGGCAGGCAGTCCGTCCATCCATAATTGTATTATTATTATAATATATACCACCTAACCGTGGTTTTTTTATACCACCTAACCGTGGCAGTCCGTCCATAATTGTATACTAGTATCCAATCCATCCATCTCCATTGTTTACCTGAGGTGCCTTTTAGTTCTGCCTATAAAATATGGAGAACAAAAAAGTTGAGGTTCCAAAATTAGGGAAAGATCAAGATCCACTTCCACCTCGTGCTGAAGCTGCTGCCACTAGTCATGGCCGAGACGATGAAATGCCAGCAACGTCGTCTGCCAAGGCCGATGCCCAATGTCATAGTACAGAGCATGTCAAATCCAAAACACCAAATATCAGAAAAAAAAGGACTCCAAAACCTAAAATAAAATTGTCGGAGGAGAAGCGTAAACTTGCCAATATGCCATTTACCACACGGAGTGGCAAGGAACGGCTGAGGCCCTGGCCTATGTTCATGGCTAGTGGTTCAGCTTCACATGAGGATGGAAGCACTCAGCCTCTCGCTAGAAAACTGAAAAGACTCAAGCTGGCAAAAGCACCGCAAAGAACTGTGCGTTCTTTGAAATCCCAAATCCACAAGGAGAGTCCAATTGTGTCGTTTGCGATGCCTGACCTTCCCAACACTGGACGTGAAGAGCATGCGCCTTCCACTATTTGCATGCCCCCTGCAAGTGCTGGAAGGAGCACCCGCAGTCCAGTTCCTGATAGTCAGATTGAAGATGTCAGTGTTGAAGTACACCAGGATGAGGAGGATATGGGTGTTGCTGGCGCTGGGGAGGAAATTGACCAGGAGGATTCTGATGGTGAGGTGGTTTGTTTAAGTCAGGCACCCGGGGAGACACCTGTTGTCCGTGGGAGGAATATGGCCGTTGACATGCCAGGTGAAAATACCAAAAAAATCAGCTCTTCGGTGTGGAGGTATTTCACCAGAAATGCGGACAACAGGTGTCAAGCCGTGTGTTCCCTTTGTCAAGCTGTAATAAGTAGGGGTAAGGACGTTAACCACCTCGGAACATCCTCCCTTATACGTCACCTGCAGCGCATTCATAATAAGTCAGTGACAAGTTCAAAAACTTTGGGTGACAGCGGAAGCAGTCCACTGACCAGTAAATCCCTTCCTCTTGTAACCAAGCTCACGCAAACCACCCCACCAACTCCCTCAGTGTCAATTTCCTCCTTCCCCAGGAATGCCAATAGTCCTGCAGGCCATGTCACTGGCAAGTCTGACGAGTCCTCTCCTGCCTGTGATTCCTCCGATGCATCCTTGCGTGTAACGCCTACTGCTGCTGGCGCTGCTGTTGTTGCCGCTGGGAGTCGATGGTCATCCCAGAGGGGAAGTCGTAAGCCCACTTGTACTACTTCCAGTAAGCAATTGACTGTTCAACAGTCCTTTGCGAGGAAGATGAAATATCACAGCAGTCATCCTACTGCAAAGCGGATAACTGAGTCCTTGACAACTATGTTGGTGTTAGACGTGCGTCCGGTATCCGCCGTTAGTTCACAGGGAACTAGACAATTTATTGAGGCAGTGTGCCCCCGTTACCAAATACCATCTAGGTTCCACTTCTCTAGGCAGGCGATACCGAGAATGTACACGGACGTCAGAAAAAGACTCACCAGTGTCCTAAAAAATGCAGTTGTACCCAATGTCCACTTAACCACGGACATGTGGACAAGTGGAGCAGGGCAGGGTCAGGACTATATGACTGTGACAGCCCACTGGGTAGATGTATGGACTCCCGCCGCAAGAACAGCAGCGGCGGCACCAGTAGCAGCATCTCGCAAACGCCAACTCTTTCCTAGGCAGGCTACGCTTTGTATCACCGCTTTCCAGAATACGCACACAGCTGAAAACCTCTTACGGCAACTGAGGAAGATCATCGCGGAATGGCTTACCCCAATTGGACTCTCCTGTGGATTTGTGGCATCGGACAACGCCAGCAATATTGTGTGTGCATTAAATATGGGCAAATTCCAGCACGTCCCATGTTTTGCACATACCTTGAATTTGGTGGTGCAGAATTTTTTAAAAAACGACAGGGGCGTGCAAGAGATGCTGTCGGTGGCCAGAAAAATTGCGGGACACTTTCGGCATACAGGCACCACGTACAGAAGACTGGAGCACCACCAAAAACTACTGAACCTGCCCTGCCATCATCTGAAGCAAGAAGTGGTAACGAGGTGGAATTCAACCCTCTATATGCTTCAGAGGTTGGAGGAGCAGCAAAAGGCCATTCAAGCCTATACAATTGAGCACGATATAGGAGATGGAATGCACCTGTCTCAAGTGCAGTGGAGAATGATTTCAACGTTGTGCAAGGTTCTGATGCCCTTTGAACTTGCCACACGTGAAGTCAGTTCAGACACTGCCAGCCTGAGTCAGGTCATTCCCCTCATCAGGCTTTTGCAGAAGAAGCTGGAGGCATTGAAGAAGGAGCTAACACGGAGCGATTCCGCTAGGCATGTGGGACTTGTGGATGCAGCCCTTAATTCGCTTAACAAGGATTCACGGGTGGTCAATCTGTTGAAATCAGAGCACTACATTTTGGCCACCGTGCTCGATCCTAGATTTAAAGCCTACCTTGGATCTCTCTTTCCGGCAGACACAGGTCTGCTGGGGTTGAAAGACCTGCTGGTGACAAAATTGTCAAGTCAAGCGGAACGCGACCTGTCAACATCTCCTCCTTCACATTCTCCCGCAACTGGGGGTGCGAGGAAAAGGCTCAGAATTCCGAGCCCACCCGCTGGCGGTGATGCAGGGCAGTCTGGAGCGACTGCTGATGCTGACATCTGGTCCGGACTGAAGGACCTGACAATGATTACGGACATGTCGTCTACTGTCACTGCATATGATTCTCTCAACATTGATAGAATGGTGGAGGATTATATGAGTGACCGCATCCAAGTAGGCACGTCACACAGTCCGTACTTATACTGGCAGGAAAAAGAGGCAATTTGGAGGCCCTTGCACAAACTGGCTTTATTCTACCTAAGTTGCCCTCCCACAAGTGTGTACTCCGAAAGAGTGTTTAGTGCCGCCGCTCACCTTGTCAGCAATCGGCGTACGAGGTTACATCCAGAAAATGTGGAGAAGATGATGTTCATTAAAATGAATTATAATCAATTCCTCCGCGGAGACATTGACCAGCAGCAATTGCCTCCACAAAGTACACAGGGAGCTGAGATGGTGGATTCCAGTGGGGACGAATTGATAATCTGTGAGGAGGGGGATGTACACGGTGATATATCGGAGGGTGAAGATGAGGTGGACATCTTGCCTCTGTAGAGCCAGTTTGTGCAAGGAGAGATTAATTGCTTCTTTTTTGGGGGGGGTCCAAACCAACCCGTCATATCAGTCACAGTCGTGTGGCAGACCCTGTCACTGAAATGATGGGTTGGTTAAAGTGTGCATGTCCTGTTTTGTTTATACAACATAAGGGTGGGTGGGAGGGCCCAAGGATAATTCCATCTTGCACCTCTTTTTTCTTTTCTTTTTCTTTGCATCATGTGCTGATTGGGGAGGGTTTTTTGGAAGGGACATCCTGCGTGACACTGCAGTGCCACTCCTAGATGGGCCCGGTGTTTGTGTCGGCCACTAGGGTCGCTTATCTTTCTCACACAGTCAGCTACCTCATTGCGCCTCTTTTTTTCTTTGCGTCATGTGCTGTTTGGGGAGGGTTTTTTGGAAGGGACATCCTGCGTGACACTGCAGTGCCACTCCTAGATGGGCCCGGTGTTTGTGTCGGCCACTAGGGTCGCTTATCTTACTCACACAGCGACCTCGGTGCAAATTTTAGGACTAAAAATAATATTGTGAGGTGTGATGTGTTCAGAATAGGCTGAAAATGAGTGTAAATTATGTTTTTTGAGGTTAATAATACTTTGGGATCAAAATTACCCCCAAATTCTATGATTTAAGCTGTTTTTTAGGGTTTTTTGAAAAAAACACCCGAATCCAAAACACACCCGAATCCGACAAAAAAAATTCGGTGAGGTTTTGCCAAAACGCGGTCGAACCCAAAACACGGCCGCGGAACCGAACCCAAAACCAAAACACAAAACCCGAAAAATTTCAGGCGCTCATCTCTAGTTGTAATAGCAATTTATTTCTATTACCTCCTCGAATGTTATCAGGTTGCTGATCTATGATTTTATACTTCAGACTTGACAGATTATGTTTAAATCTAGCAAAGTGGCGTGCCACTGGCTGTGCTTGACTCTCTCCTCCCAGTGCCGCTCTAATAGAAGACCTGTGCATGGCCATTCTTTCTCGAAACTGTCGCGTCGTCTTACCAATATAGAACAACCCGCAGGGACAACGTATATAATAGATGACATGAGTACTTGTACATGTCAAAATTTTATCTATTTTCACAAATTTACCTGAATGTGGGTGTGAAAAGCCAGGTCCTACTTCCATATAGCTGCAAGTGGTGCAGCCTATGCACTTTTAGCAACCTGGCTTTTTGGTTAAGAATGTCCGGATTGGGCAGGGTTTAAACCCAGAAATATCATTATGTACCAAATAATCTTTAAGGTTTCTGTTTCTGGTATAACTTGGTAACAACCTTTTGTGTTTCAATATCCCCAGATCTTTATCTGTGGAGATCACCGGCCAGATATCCCTAGCATGTTTATTAATTTCTTTGCTAACCACAGACCATTTTTGTACAAATGGAATTTTGTTCTGCATCATATCTGGATTTTTATCTAGATGGTGCAATAAAGTATTTCTATCAATACCCATTACCTTATTTTTAGTCCTCATTAATTCATCCCAGTTATACCCCCTCTTGCTGAATCTCACGGCCATTTCATCGATCTCGGATTCGGCCCGCACTGGATCATCCGAGATCCTGTGGACTCTGAGGAACTGAGAGTAAGGTAAACTGTACTTAGTTGATGGTGGGTGAAAACTGGCTGCATGTAAAAGAGTATTTTTATCTGTGGGCTTCTTATATAAGTCGGTGTGAATTCGGCCCTTATCAATTGAAATATTTACATCCAAATAATTAACCCTTGTCTTGCTAGCGCTAGCCGTGAATTTAATGTTCTCATCGGATTCATTAATCGTCTGTAATGTATCAAGGAATTGCTCCTCAGTTCCTAACCAAATTAAGAACAAATCGTCTATATAACGAACAAAAAACTTTATCTTATCTGCAATTTCTGGTTTTGTGAAGAACAACTTCCTTTCCACTTCAAACATAAAACAGTTCGCAAAGGCAGGGGAAACGCAGCTGCCCATTGCGCACCCCTGCCTCTGCTCAAACCAACCATCGTCAAACAAAAAATAATTACGTGCTAGAGTGAGTTTCAGAAGATCTAAAAAGAATTCCAAATCAGGGCCTTTGTACAGTGTGCTCGTGGACAAAAGGCGCCTGGCTGCCTCTACACCCCTATCGTGCGGGATATTGGTGTAGAGGCTCACCACGTCCAACGTACACAATATACAGTCCTCTGTAAGTAACGGTAACTCAGTCAATTTATTAATCAATGAGGTAGTGTCCTTCAGATAAGTTAATTGAGACTGTATGACCGGCTGAAAATAATGATCCAGGTACTGTGAGATCTTATAATAGATGGAATTCCTTGCAGATATTATAGGGCGACCCGGTGGCACTTCGGGGGGCTTTAGGGATGAACACACGGGCTATGTTGGGCCCCAAAAAAGGCAATACACCAGGCGGGGCAAGCAATGCCAAAGAATCCACAAAAAAAGCCCCCAAAGCCAAGAAGAAAACAACATAGTGTTCAACCTATCAGGACGTGCACTATCTACGGATGAACTTTCAGTATTGAATAGGGGCCTTTCATTTATCCCTACGACTCCATTTGATGAATTTCAGTGGAAAGTTGACTCATATAATGTCCACAGGCGGCTGAGATTACAAGAACATTTTGCACATCAGGCTGGCCCTATGATGGTGACGGATGTACCACCTAAATTGAAGCCGAGATCCAACTTTGATCCTCAGAGCAACAATTCCTCTCTAAAATGTTTTGCCAGGGCATTAGACTCTATGACCATGGAATCGGTTAAAACCCATAGACATTCCGGTAACAACTTGACTAAGGGGGAGCGAGAAGCTCTTATTACCTTAAGCAAGGACAGACAGATAGTAATACGCCCCGCCGATAAAGGTGGGGGGGGGGGTAATTGTACAGAATTTACAACAGTATAAAACAGAGGCCTATAGGCAATTGAATGAAACTTCAGTATACACTCGCTTACGTAAAGATCCTACCAGCACATACAATAATGAGTTAAAGCAGATGTTACTACGAGCTGTGGATGATGGAATTATTACTGTTGATGTTTATGAGGCTTTGTTCCAGGACCACCCGGTGGCACCGGTGTTTTACACCATTCCTAAAATCCACAAGGATCCCGAAGTGCCACCGGGTCGCCCTATAATATCTGCAAGGAATTCCATCTATTATAAGATCTCACAGTACCTGGATCATTATTTTCAGCCGGTCATACAGTCTCAATTAACTTATCTGAAGGACACTACCTCATTGATTAATAAATTGACTGAGTTACCGTTACTTACAGAGGACTGTATATTGTGTACGTTGGACGTGGTGAGCCTCTACACCAATATCCCGCACGATAGGGGTGTAGAGGCAGCCAGGCGCCTTTTGTCCACGAGCACACTGTACAAAGGCCCTGATTTGGAATTCTTTTTAGATCTTCTGAAACTCACTCTAGCACGTAATTATTTTTTGTTTGACGATGGTTGGTTTGAGCAGAGGCAGGGGTGCGCAATGGGCAGCTGCGTTTCCCCTGCCTTTGCGAACTGTTTTATGTTTGAAGTGGAAAGGAAGTTGTTCTTCACAAAACCAGAAATTGCAGATAAGATAAAGTTTTTTGTTCGTTATATAGACGATTTGTTCTTAATTTGGTTAGGAACTGAGGAGCAATTCCTTGATACATTACAGACGATTAATGAATCCGATGAGAACATTAAATTCACGGCTAGCGCTAGCAAGACAAGGGTTAATTATTTGGATGTAAATATTTGAATTGATAAGGGCCGAATTCACACCGACTTATATAAGAAGCCCACAGATAAAAATACTCTTTTACATGCAGCCAGTTTTCACCCACCATCAACTAAGTACAGTTTACCTTACTCTCAGTTCCTCAGAGTCCACAGGATCTCGGATGATCCAGTGCGGGCCGAATCCGAGATCGATGAAATGGCCGTGAGATTCAGCAAGAGGGGGTATAACTGGGATGAATTAATGAGGACTAAAAATAAGGTAATGGGTATTGATAGAAATACTTTATTGCACCATCTAGATAAAAATCCAGATATGATGCAGAACAAAATTCCATTTGTACAAAAATGGTCTGTGGTTAGCAAAGAAATTAATAAACATGCTAGGGATATCTGGCCGGTGATCTCCACAGATAAAGATCTGGGGATATTGAAACACAAAAGGTTGTTACCAAGTTATACCAGAAACAGAAACCTTAAAGATTATTTGGTACATAATGATATTTCTGGGTTTAAACCCTGCCCAATCCGGACATTCTTAACCAAAAAGCCAGGTTGCTAAAAGTGCATAGGCTGCACCACTTGCAGCTATATGGAAGTAGGACCTGGCTTTTCACACCCACATTCAGGTAAATTTGTGAAAATAGATAAAATTTTGACATGTACAAGTACTCATGTCATCTATTATATACGTTGTCCCTGCGGGTTGTTCTATATTGGTAAGACGACGCGACAGTTTCGAGAAAGAATGGCCATGCACAGGTCTTCTATTAGAGCGGCACTGGGAGGAGAGAGTCAAGCACAGCCAGTGGCACGCCACTTTGCTAGATTTAAACATAATCTGTCAAGTCTGAAGTATAAAATCATAGATCAGCAACCTGATAACATTCGAGGAGGTAATAGAAATAAATTGCTATTACAACGTGAGGCTAGATGGATTCATCGCCTCAATACGGTGACTCCAGGTGGCCTCAATGAACAGTTGCCACTATATTGTTTCTCTTGAGGTTTTTACAATACGGGCTTCTGTGAATCTATGCATTTAGATATGTTTTTTCTGTCTCTTTTGGTGTATTTTTGTATGTAAACACTAGTATATAGCATTGTTAGTGTTTATACTGGTGGAGACTGTATTTTTATGAATATTAAGTTTTCTAGTATGCTGCTATGATGGAAACGATAAATGTATCACATGTATTGCATTGTTAAATAATAGTTCACATTGCGTCTTCGTCTCCAAGGTAACCGATATGCAGCGTGGGACGTGAGCGCGATGCACAGGCGCTGTGCCATGACGTCATCCATCCCCGCCAGCTGATCGGGCCGAAGGGACGCGGGACACGAGGGTTTGGTGAGGTATAAAGGTATGTGAATGTATTATATGTGTTGGTCTGACGAAAGTTAATATAACTGAAACGTTACTATAAGAGCGCTGTCTCTGTGATTATTTGATTTGAAAAGTCCTCGTGGAGTGCCACTCGAACACATTGGATATATATATATATATATATATATATATATATATACACATATATATATACACTGCTCAAAAAAATAAAGGGAACACTAAAATAACACATCCTAGATCTGAATGAATGAAATATTCTTATTAAATACTTTGTTCTTTACATAGTTGAATGTGCTGACAACAAAATCACACAAAAATTATCAATGGAAATCAAATTTATTAACCCATGAAGGTCTGGATTTGGTGTCACCCTCAAAATGAAAGTGGAAAAACACACTACAGGCTGATCCAACTTTGATGTAATGTCCTTAAAACAAGTCAAAATGAGGCTCAGTAGTGTGTGTGGCCTCCACGTGCCTGTATGACCTCCCTACAATGCCTGGACATGCTCCTGATGAGGTGGCGGATGGTCTCCTGAGGGATCTCCTCCCAGACTTGGACTTAAGCATCTGCCAACTCCTGGACAGTCTGTGGTGCAACTGTGGTTGGTGGATGGAGCGAGACATGATGTCCCAGATGTGCTCAATTGGATTCAGGTCTGGGGAACGGACGGGCCAGTCCATGACATCAATTCCTTCATCTTGCAGAACTGCTGACAAACTCCAGCCACATGAGGTCTAGCATTGTCTTGCATTAGGAGGAACCCAGGGCCAACCGCACCAGCATATGGTCTCACAAGGGGTCTGAGGATCTCATCTCAGTACCTAATGGCAGTCAGGCTACCTCTGGCGAGCACATGGAGGGCTGTGTGTCCCCCAAAAGAAATGCCACCCCACACCATTACTGACCCACTGCCAAACCAGTCATGCTGGAGGATGTTGCAGGCAGCAGAACGTTCTCCTTGGCGTCTCCAGACTCTGTCATGTTTGTCACATGTGCTCAGTGAGAACCTGCTTTCATCTGTGAAGAGCACAGGGCGCCAGTGGCGAATTTGCCAATCTTGGTGTTCTCTGGCAAATGCCAAACGTCCTGCACGGTGTTGGACTGTAAGCACAACCCCCACCTGTGGATGTCGGGCCCTCATACCACCCTCATGGAGTCTGTTTCTGATCGTTTGAGTAGACACATGCACATTTGTGGCTTGCTGGAGGTCATTTTGCAGGGCTCTGGCAGTGCTCCTCCTGTTCCTCCTTGCACAAAGGCAGAGGTAGCGGTCCTGCTGCTGGGTTGTTGCCCTCCTACGGTCTCCTCCACATCTCCTGATGTACTGGCCTGTCTCCTGGTAGCGCCTCCATGCTCTGGACACTACGCTGACAGACACAGCAAACCTTCTTGCCACAGCTCGCATTGGTGTGCCATCCTGGATGAGCTGCACTACCTGAGCTACTTGTGTGGGTTGTATGGAGGTCATACAGGCACTTGGAGGCCACCCACACTACTGAGCCTTATTTTGACTTGTTTTAAGGACATTACATCAAAGTTGGATCAGCCCGTAGTGTGTTTTTCCACTTTAATTTTGAGGGTGACTCCAAAACCAGACCTCCATGGGTTAATAAATTTGATTTCCATTGATAATTTTTGTGTGATTTTGTTGTCAGCACATTCAACTATGTAAAGAACAGAGTATTTAATAAGAATATTTCATTCATTCAGATCTAGGATGTGTTATTTTAGTGTTCCCTTTATTTTTTTGATCAGTGTATATATTTTATTTGGGCTATTTTTGTAATTTAAAGTACCATCTTGCACGACTACTGCCATACTATTGCATTTACGCTCTATATGTGTATTGTATCATTAGAATATTCTACTGTGACCATAGCGGTTCCGTAATAGCCATGGTAGTACTCTTTTTTCAGACGCTGGGCTCACACTGGGGTTTCTTTTTAAAAGCATATTAAATAAATGTTATATTTTCTGAATTACTAATTAAACTTCCTGTCTCTGTGGAATAGAGCTCTCCCTACCAGGGCTAGTAAGTGACTTTGTCATAACTCAAGGGAATACAAGCAAGAAAGTGACATTGTAATGACATTTTGCAGTTCGTCTGTCACCTTAGCATGCCTAAGAATAATCTAAACAAAAGTTATCAAATTGCTTAAGAGTATGCTGGTAAAAGCAATACAATACTACCATTGGCTTATTTTGGCATTCATCTTACAGTCTGTCCCAAGTGACTCCAAAGGTTATCCACATGCTGCTGAATATTGTCAAATTTGGCTATTGTAGTGACTTATGTTTGTGTTAAATTAGCATTATTCACGAAATTAAGGTGAAATTTTCCATGAAAAGAATCACTCAATTATAGCAAATACTTTGCAAAATCATTTGAAATCGTGCCTCTCTCTTTTTCCAAAACAATTTCATGAAGGAAAAGAAAGTTTGCAAAGTTTTAATTTTCAATAAAAGCAGACTTTTTTTTGGCTGCCATCTTGTTCTTCAAGAATACTTGCATTGATTTATTTAACGTATTCAGGTGAATCCGTGGTGGCAGTTTAACTGCCCCATAATATTATGCACCACTCCAGACAGCCCGCCATTATAAGATCCCACAGATCCTCCATCTCTCCCCCATACTATGCACCAAACCAGACAACCCCCACTCCACTAATCCCTGTTCGAGTACCTGATTGCCCCCCCCTCCCCCAGCAATATGCTCCATGACCAGACCGCCCTCCCCCAATAATCATATTCCAAATCATAATCATAATCCACTGGCACTCCACAGCTATTCTGTGACTTACCCATTCTCAAAATAAGAATAAGAATATATCTTATTAATATAAGAAAATGGAGGAGCAAGTGAAGGCCTACCTAAACTGAGACAGCAGAAGAGGAGAGAGGTCCGCACACTTCAGTTCTCACAGACACCCACACAATCCTCTCAGTGTCCCCAAATGTCTACTGCGCATGTCAGATTTCTCTGTCATTGAGCAGTGGCATAAGGAGGATAGTAGGGGGCATGGCGGCGGAAGATACTGCTCAGAGTCAGCGGCAGCCTCAGTATTGAGCAAGCAGTGGGCCAATCAGGGCCCAGGGGCGTGGCTATGCCGGTGTCAAGGGCGGAGCTATGCTCAGTGTCCCGACACCTAGTTAAAAAAAATTAATATATATATATATATATATATATTTGGTTATGCTATGCCATCGATGGAGGGAAACCATCTGGTTCTACCCCATCGATGGCAAAAGTATTCTACATCGGGCAAAAACCATTGATGATTAGGAATCATCAATGGTCAATGGCCATCCCTACCAGTGCCTGTCAATAGCGATCGCCGAGACCAGGCCGGCATCGGGACTTGGGAGCAACGTCACCAGCAAGTGGGCAGGGTTTGGGTGTGTACAGTAGGGATGCGATCACCTGTTTTGCCACTCTGCCAATGAGGTGAATGAAGCCAAAGTTTTTAATCTGTCTTGAAAGGCATCAGCTAAATTGCTGAGTATGTGTCACGGTCCGGAGGATCGGGTTCCGGGACCAGCGGTACTTACCTATCCGGACGCTCTGGTGCGATCCCTCCGGTGAGGGTGCGGGCTGCTGGCGAGGGGCACGACTTGCAGGCATATCTGGGAGGAGAGGTCTCAGAGGCAGCAGCAAACGTTTGTGCAGCTTCCAGCTGCAGAATTATGGGATGGGCATCGCCGCCTTGGAAGGATCAACTAATCTAAAACACTCAGTCACCTGCAAGGTTTGCAAAACCAATGGGAAACAGTATGCAGGTATAAATCTGGGGATTTCTGGGTAAGAAATCGCCAGTGCAACGTCTCTCACACAGTACTGTGTGTGTGTGTGTGTGTGTGTGTGTGTGTGTGTCAATCTGTGCTCCACAGCCTTGAATCTACAGCATTCTTTTCCAGTTTCTCTGCAAGTTCCTAGAATTCCAGGCTTCTTCACTTCACTGACTGAATCCTCAGTTTTCATCTCCAGCATAATCCTCTCAGAAGTCCTATGAAAAAGACTTTTATCCAGCCTGCCCTGTTTATCCCGTGGAAAGCTACCGACACTGAAACCCAAGCCACAACTCCGGATATTCAAAATCCAAGCCCCGTGACAGTTTGCACTGGCCCAATGGATCCGGAGGGAGCGCAAGGTTCCAGTACGGACCTTCTACAGAGTATCGCTTCTCGTCTCAGGAGTCTGGAGGAGTCCCAGCGTCAGTTGGCGCAATTTTTTCAAGGTATATCTACTCTGCAAGATTCCATGCAGGTCGACATCGCCAACATGGCCGCCAGTCGACGAACTGAACCTCAACAGGTTGCGCCTCCTCCAGTGCCGATGGTTGCGTCACCCTCTTCCTTACGCTTACCCACGCCCACCAAGATCAACGGGAACACGAAGATGTGTCGTGGGTTCTTGAATCAGTGTGAGATTCATTTCTCCCTGCAGCCTTTCAACTTCCCGTCCCAGAAAGCTAAAGTTGCTTATATAGTATCTCTCCTGGCAGGCTCTTCTCTGGACTGGGTGTCACCTCTGTGGGAAAGAGCTGATCCCTTACTTGATAATTACTCTGAATTCCTAGTCTCCTTCCGGAAGATTTTTGCGAACCCGGAAGGATCACATCGGCTTCTATTGAGATAATGCGTCTCCGGCAAGGGAACCGGACTGTCGGTCAGTACGCAGTACAGTTTCAGACCTATGCCTCTGAACTCCAGTGGAATGAGGAAGCATTAGTAGCCGCCTTTTGGAGTGGTCTGGCAGAGAAAATTAAGGATGAACTGGCTACTAGGGATTTACCACCCAAGTTGGACGATCTGTTTTCCCTGTGTATCAATGTGGATCTGCTCTTCCGAGAGCGACAATTGGAAAAGAATCGAGGGGAACGTCCGATATTCCATCCTCTGCCACCTCCTTCTACCTCTCCACCTGAGGTGACTCAAGACGAGCCTATGCAAGTTAATAGGCGTGAGGAACGTCAAAGGAGATGCAGGGAGAACTTGTGTCTGTTTTGCGGAGCTTCCGGCCACTTGGTGGCTTTCTGCACTCAGCATCCGGGAAACAAGACCTCCTAACAAGCCGTGGAGACACTAGGTTAGGAGTGTTGAATTCATCTCCATCTCACCCTGAACCAGCCTTTGAAGTTACCGTGACCTTGCCGCAGGGTCCTAAAAATTTCCATTCTCTTCTAGATTCGGGAGCCGCTGGGAATTTCGTCACAGCAGATGTGGTGGAGCAATTTCAGATACCTACAATCAAGCTTCCTCGTCTGATTTCTCTTTCCACTGTTGACGGTAGCAGAATATCCAGTGGAATTGTAACCCAACAGACTCTCCCTCTTCAGTTATGTGTAGGAGCACTCCATAAGGAGTTACTTAATTTCTTAGTTATTCCAAAGGCTTCTCATGATATTGTTTTAGGGCTTCCTTGGCTCCAGAGGCACAACCCAAGAATTAATTGGGAAAATATGCAAGTTTTGGCTTGGGGAGAGACCTGTTCCCGTTCCTGTCTTCCTTGTATCAAACCTCTGAATAAATGCAACCTGGAATCTCATCCTCTAATTCCGCCTCAGTATTCTTCTTATTCCGATGTCTTTAGCAAGCAAGCAGCAGAGGTTCTTCCTCCTCACAGATCCTGGGACTGTCCTATTGATCTTCTACCTGGGAAAACACCTCCTTGGGGGCGAGTATACCCTTTCTCGGCTCCTGAGACAGAATCCATCCGGCCTTCCACGTCCCCGGCCGGTGCAGGGTTTTTCTTTGTACAGAAAAAAGATGGAGGTCTTCGCCCTTGCATCGATTACCGGGGTTTAAATGAAATAACAATCAAAAATCATTACCCATTACCCCTGATCTCTGAGCTTTTTGATCGAGTTAAGGGTGCTTCAATCTTCTCCAAATTAGATCTCAGAGGAGCATATAATCTGATCCGGATTAGAGCGGTGATGAGTGGAAAATGGCCTTTAACACTCGAGATGGGCATTTAGAGTATCAAGTTATGCCCTTCGGCCTTAGTAATGCGCCAGCTGTTTTCCAGAACTTTGTGAACAAAATATTCAGAGATCTACTGTATAAATCGGTCGTAGTCTATCTAAATGACATCTTAATTTTCTCGTCCTCTATGAAAGACCATCGTTTGCAAGTTCAAGAGGTGCTTAAGAGACTGCGGCAACACCACTTATACTGCAGGCTTGAAAATTGTGTTTTCGTACAGCCTTCTATGCCTTTCCTGGGGTACATAATTTCAGGCTCTGGGTTGGAGATGGACCCAGCCAAGGTACAAGCGATCCTCGATTGGCCCAAACCCAACACTCTTAAATCTATACAGCGATTCTTGGGCTTTGCAAACTTCTATCGAAGATTTATCAAGGGATTCTCTGCTATAGTGGCTCCTATCACCGCTCTCACCCGGAAGGAGGCTAATCCTAGGGAATGGTCACCAGCGGCTGAAGCAGCGTTCCTACACTTGAAACAGGCCTTCACTACGGCTCCGGTTCCAAGGCAACCTGATACCAACAAAGCCTTTGTATTGGAGGTTGATGCTTCTGCCGACGCTGTGGGAGCAGTCCTCTCCCAGAGGTCGGAGGATAACAAGTTGCATCCATGCGGATTCTTTTCCAAAAAATTTCTTCCAGCGGAAAGGAATTATATTATAGGGGAGCAAGAACTTTTGGCCATAAAGTTAGCTCTAGAAGAGTGGCGGTATCTCTTGGAGGGAGCCAAATTCCCCATCTCTATTTTCACTGATCATAAGAACCTAATCTTCCTCAGGAATATCCAGTGTCTGAACCCTTGCTTAGCTCGGTGGGCTATGTTCTTCACCAGATTTAACTTTGTTCTTACTTTTAGACCCGGGGCTCAAAACCAAAAAGCAGATGCTCTCTCCCGGTCCTACTCCTCAGATAACTCTAAGGACTCACCTCCTCCTCAGCCAGTACTAGAGACTCGATATTTTGCTTCGACTAAGATTCAACCCCCAGTGGGGAGGGTGTTTATTCCTCTCTCTCTCTCCGGAAGAGGTTGTTATCCTGGGCTCATTCTTCATGGTTTTCCGGTCATGCTGGAGTCCACAAGACGACCGAATTTATTCAGCTCTCTTATTGGTGGCCTTCTTTAAAGTCTGATGTCTCTATCTTCATTGCCTCCTGTAACAAATGTGCACAACAGAAGATCCTTCGACAACGTCCTGTTGGGCAATTGTCTCCATTAGCTGTTCCCAATTTGCCTTGGACACATCTATCTATGGACTTTGTCACAGATTTACCCGCCTCTAAAGGGTACACAACCATATGGGTAGTTGTTGATCGCTTCTCCAAGATGGCTTGATTTGTACCCCTCAAGGGTCTTCCTCCGGCACCTGAATTAGCACAGCTCTTCATCTCAGAAATCTTCAGATTCCATGGTCTGCCAATCGAGATAGTTTCCGATCGCGGGGTCCAGTTCGTGGCCAGGTTTTGGAGAGCTCTCTGCACAGCTTTACAAATTCAACTAAAATTTTTTACAGCGTATCATCCTCAGACCAACGGGAGCACAGAAAGAGTCAACCAAGACTTGGAGACCTTCCTCAGAATTCATGTCTCTTCCTCCTAGGACGACTGGTTTGAACAGCTGCCATGGGCAGAATTTGCTCATAACAATTCCTACCACTCTTCCACAGGTCATAGTCCCTTCTTCACAGTATATGGGTTACATCCCCGGGTTCCTCAGTTCTTGACTCTACCCAATCTGGATCTTCCTGCAGTACAAAAAACTTTTAAGGAACTCTCCAGAATTTGGAAAATAGTTCATCAAAATCTATGAAAGACATCCATCCGTTATAAATTCTGGGCGGATAAGAAAAGAAGAATTGCACCTAAACTATCTGTAGGTGATCAAGTTTGGCTCTCAACTCATAACTTGAGGTTATGTGTTCCATCAATGAAATTTGCTCCTCGCTACATCGGTCCCTTCCCAGTGGAACAGGTGATCAGCCCAGTAACTTACAAACTTAAGTTACCTTCCTATTTAAGAGTCTTCCCAACCTTCCATATCTCGCTTCTAAAACCCCTAATTTTAAACAAGTTCTGCAAAATTCTTCCCCGTTCTACAAGAGTGGTCACAGACCGTGGGGTCGAATTCGAGGTTAAGAAGGTCCTTGATTCCCAGATGCGACACGGTCGTCTACAATATCTCCTGGACTGGAAGGGGTATGGTCCTGAAGAGAGTTCTTGGGAGGATCAATCAGATATACACGCCCCTGCGTTGCTTCACAAGTTTCATGAAGAGAATCCCAGCAAGCCTGGTGGCTGTCCAGTGGCCATCACTAAAAGGGGGGGTAATGTCACGGTCCGGCGGATCGGGTTCCAGGACCAGCGGTACTTACCTGTCCGGACGCTCTGGCGCGGTCCCTCCGGTGGGGGTGCGGGCTGCTGGCGAGGGGCATGACTTGCAGGCATATCTGAGAGGAGAGGTCTCAGAGGCAGCAGCAAACGTTTGTGCAGCTTCCAGCTGCAGAGGTATGGGATGGGCATCGCCGCCTTGGAAGGATCAGCTAATCTAAAACAGTCACATGCAAGGTTTGCAAAACCAATGGGAAACAGTCTGCAGGTATAAATCTGGGGATTTCTGGGTAAGAAATCACCAGTGCAACGTCTCTCACACAGGACCGTGTGTGTGTGTGTGTGTGTGTGTGTGTGTGTGTCAATCTGTGCTCCACAGCCTTGAATATACAGCATTCTGTTCCAGTTTCTCTGCAAGTTCCTAGAATTCCAGGCTTCTTCACTTCACTGACTGAATCCTCAGTTTTCAGCTCCAGCATAATCCTCTCAGAAGTCCTATGAAAAAGACTTTTATCCAACCAGCCTGGTTTATCCTGTGGAAAGCTACCGACACTGAAACCTAAGCCACAACTCCGGATATTCAAGATCCAAGCCCCGTGACATTATGAAAGTGAACAAATTTCTTTCAGATTTCAAGAACTTTTCTTAGTCTTGTCCCTTTGGATAGCTATTTTATATCGGTTTGAGCAGCACTAATTTCTTAAAATCAAGTAGGACACAATGAGTAAGTGTCAGTACATAAAGGAATCTAGCACATTTTCTGATGTGTTTGTGGGTTGTAATACAATCTTAATAATTTTCAGTGTAAACCAATTCCACAGCTCTTGTTTGTTATCTTTCTTGACACATAGATACCACTTGATAAGATGCTTTGAATTTCTGTAAGGATGCAGATCCCAACATTGTGATATTACCACTAGTCTCAAATCATACCCTCTTGTACTTCAGGGTATTAAAAGTATGACCCACAGAATCATCGGTTACTAAAATGTTCTCGCAGCCTTGATGGTTTGAGATTGGAGTTTGAAAATATTTTGCTGTATCATGTGTAATGTACATCTTTATCTGTTGTACAAGTGAATCCGTGAGAAATAGCAGCCTTTCCATTGGAGTTTCTTGAAAAAAAAAAAAAAATGCTAGAAATGTCTGTGGCCATATTCAGAGATACATGGATTATAGATTCAGATTCAAGGCTGGTTATACAAAGGACCACAGTAAAAAAAAAAAAATCACATCTTTATTTCAAATTAGGAATGGTACCCTACTGTCACAACTGAGGGCCTGAGCTGACGGGAGGCAGCCTCAGTTGTAGGGGCTGAGATGTACCGGAACCTGGGAGATTGTATCAGACCCCTGGACATGTAAGTAACATGAATAATAACTGCCCGAAGGCGTGACCACGACAACTTGGATAAAAGTCAATGATGTTTATTATGACAACTCCGCAACACAGCAGCAGTAAAAGAAAACATAAAAGTCAGCAAAGAATAAATACAGTTCCTGGGTACTACAGGGTGGCAGGAGCCACAGGGCACTGGTAGTGTGAGATAGTTCTTATAATCTTCTAGATGGAAAGTCCTTACCAGGCCCGACTGTAGCAATGGAGATAACCCAGGATTGTACCAGCTAGTGTTCCAGGAAAAGCTGGGTTGCTGAAGATAAAACGGCTGCTGTGGATACTGGCTGGAACCAGACTGTTGTTAGCACGGAGTGGATACTGGCTGGAACCAGTTAAATAATAAATGAAGCTTGAGAGCGATGCAATATGAATGAAATGTAGAACTTGAGAGCGGAGAAATAATAATACCGGTGGAGAGTGGTAAAGTGTAGAAAGGACACCGGCCCTTTAAGAGAAGCTGTACTCTGCTGGAAGCTGGGCTGGAAGCAGGTAATGTTGTAACTGGAAACAGATGAATCCACAATGGATCGGAGAGTCAGGCTACACCGCAGGTGGAATGCTGGTGCGGGTCTCTATGGAGGAAGTCTTGAGACAGGAGCTGGAACCTGGAAGACAATCACAGGAGAGAGACAAACAGGAACTAGGTTTGACAACCAAAGCACTGACGCCTTCCTTGCTCAGGCACAGTGTATTTATACCTGCAGCAAGGAAGGGATTGGCTAGGCAATTATGCAGATTAACAATACTGACAACAGATTGGAGTAAATGATCAGCTGACAGAATCCAAGATGGCTGCGCCCATGCAGACACTTGGAGGGAAGTTTGGTTTGTAATCCATGTGGTAATGAAAACAGCAATGGCGGTGCCGGCCACTGGAGACAGGAGGCGCCAGGCTGACAGATGCACATCCAACCACGCGGACACAGCGGAGGCCGCGGCTGACGTAATCGCCACTCTGACACTCTGCATGCAGAAGCTCAGGGACGGCGGCGGAGGCCGCGGGAGACGCCATGCCAGGTGTAATATGGCGTTTACTGTGACAGTGTCCCAGAGTGACAGGAGAGGATACAGGAATGTACACATCAGGATAACAGATGGGATCCGGTCCTGGAGCGCTGAGCCAGCCTTAGGAGGCATCTGATGGGTAAGAAATGGACTCCAGATACCCGGATCGTGACACCTACTGTATGATGGCCAAAAAAAGACAGTAGCAGCGCTTCCATCACATAAAGCTGAATAAATTACTGCAGCTCAGGCTTGTCATGAAACAGTCTTGCATCAATACTTCGTGGATTTGGGAATGGACATGGACAGGCACAAACGTATATAATACCTCCTGAGGGACTCACAAGACAAAACAGAACAGAACATTTCATCACTCTCTCTCTCTCAGTCTCCCTCTCAGTTTGTATTGTGAAATAATAAATTACATTTACTGAACTCATTGTAACATATTTATCCAGTGTTTGAACAATGCCATAGTTGTCTCCCTATTGCTCATAACATATTAGTACATTCCCCATGTAAATTGAAATAGTTATCCATCGGCTGCGTTTTATTTATTTATCTTTTTGGTCCAAGCAAAAGGACTTGGCTCACCCTTTTCCAAGTTGCTTGCTCAATGCCCTAAATCCATTTTATTATTATTATTATTATTATTATTATTATTATTATTATTATTATTATTTTAAGTATTTTGAGTTATGTATCTTGATGTGGCCACAGTAAAGATAAAGCAGTCATCACTATCATCAACATAATAATGATGACCGGTTTTAAAGATTAAAAAGTTTAAATTAATAAATAATATGTAGCAACTAATAGGATGCCCTGAGCCAAGACACACAGCATATTTCTTGTGGGTTAGCCATGTACAAGAATCTGCAAGCTCGTAATCCTTTGGCGATTTGGGTTGAATTCAGCAGTTTGCAATTACATGTGAATTCAGCAGTTTGCAATTACATGTGAAAGAAATTGGGCCAGACTGCATGAGCTAAGGTTTAGGCGTTCTGAAGACGAACATACAGTTGCGAAAAACGCCACGATGACGCCCCATCACCGCTCCCCCCCCCCCGCCAGGACTTCTTAGATTGCGATCGTGTGTAGCGTGTGGCTGAAGTGGGGAAATCATACTTCAGCGTCTCAAGCTGAAATAGAGCCAAAGTCCTTTTATCAGAGCTGCACTCATGCATGACATAGGCACCTTGGACACAGGCATCCAGATGCAATACATAAACTGCTAACAAAAGCATGACTTCTGATTAAGCTACTGTCTTCATGCAATACACCTACAAGTGTTTTCTGGAGACGGAAAGACTATTTAAGCATTCAATTAAAGCTGCAAACTGTATTTAGGATGAAACCTTGATCCTCTGGCTCCGAGGAACAAAGGATCTCTATCATTAAACCTTCATAGGTGGAGACCCCCTGGACCTTTGGTTTTTATCACAAGTTCCTGCTTCATCATCACTGGAAGCATTTTTCAGTGCTGTATGATTCCTATCTGCTGACCTTGGCTGTCTCTGTTCTTCTGAAATTTACATACATTGTAGTCAAAGTCTCAGATAGGCTGAAAAATATTGTTCAAAATTGTGTAGTTGACCAGTTGATGCCGAACATAATAAAGCTGGCATAAGGACAGTGGAGAGCATTTCTGATCATGAGACTCTGGACACCTTTATAACTTTAGCCATTATACTGTAGTTGTAACATATTTTTGTTTTTATATAACATTGATTAGAAAAAGTGGGTATTCCTGTTATTCCATTGTCTAGTACTTTTAAGAGCTTGCCTATTAATGAGCACATCTTAAAAGTTTAAGGGTTAAGCAGTGAAAAAAGTGGAGCAGTGGACCTGTGGAGAGGTTGCCAATAGCCAATATGAGGTAGCATTTATCCAGTACATTCTATAAAATGATGGCTAGAAACTGATTGGTTGCTAGGAGAAACTTCTCCAATGGCCCACTTTTCCACTCTTTACCCTGCTTGACATACTGTATCAACCCCTTAGGGCAGAGGTTCCTAAACTCGGTCCTCAAGGCACCCCAACGGTCCTGGTTTTAAATGTATCCATGTCTGGCCACAGGTGACTTAATTAGCACCATAGTCAATTTGATTAAACCATCTGTGCTGAGCCATGGATATACCTAAAACCTGGACTGTTGGGGTGCCTTGAGGACCGCGTTTGGGAACCTCTGCCTTAGGCAGTGCCGTAACTAGACATTTTAGCGCTGTGTGCAAGAAACAGCATCAGCGCCCCCCACCCCCGACATTTAAAATAGGGCGTGCTTGAAAAATATAGGGGCGAGGCTTCATGGGGAAGGGGCATGGCCACAAAATAATACCAGTTCATATTACGCCGCACAGTAGTCTCCATTAATCATATTACGCTGCAGAGTAGTCTCCATTATTCATATTATGAGCCCCATGTCACACATCACGGCAGACAGAGCCCCATGTCCCACATTACGGCAGACAGAGCCCCAATGTCCCACATTATGGCAGACAGAGCCCCATGTCCCACATCACGGCAGACAGAGCCCCATGTCACACATCACAGCAGACAGAGCCCCATGTCACACATCACGGCAGACAGAGCCCCATGTCACACATCACGGCAGACAGAGCCCCATGTCACACATCACGGCAGACAGAATTCCATGTCACACATCACGGCAGACAGAGCCCCATGTCCCACATTACGGCAGACGGAGCCCCATGTCACACATTACGGCAGACAGAGACCCATGTCCCACATTACGGCAGACAGCGCCCCATGTCCCACATTACGGCAGACAGAGCCCCATGTCACACATCACAGCAGACAGAGCCCCATGTCACACATCACGGCAGACAGAGCCCCATGTCACGGCAAACAGAGCCCCATGTCCCACCTCATGGCAGACAGAGCTCCATGTCACACATCACGGCAGACAGAGCCCCATGTCACACATCACAGCAGACAGAGCCCCATGTCCCACATCACGACAGACAGAATTATCATAACCAGTAATATTTGTACCTAAACTGTATGTCTGTGGCAGGGAGGGGGATTGTTATGGGGATGTTGAAAGTGCTGCTGTTCTGTGTGTGCTTGGTGGGGGTGTGATACTGAAGGTGCTGCTGCTGCTCTGAAGGGGTGTAGGGGGGGGGGGGGTGATCGCGGGGGTTACCTGCACTGCTGAAGCGTGTTTGGTCTTCCTCTGTCCTGAAGATTCCCGGGTCCCGCACTGCGCACTCACTCTCCTCCTATCGCTGCCTTACATGGGTCAGTCATTGGCCCGCCCACCCCTACCGCCATTAGCCGGAGCTCTGTCTGGGAAGCGGAACTCTTTCTGAGCTGCGTTATGGGAGCCGGGCCGCCACGCAAGTGACATGCAGGTACCCGGCAATTAAAGGTAGCGGAGTCCTGGCAGTGTGAGCCGGCAGGAGTGTTTATAGGTAGCAGGAGGCGAACTTGGTGATGGGCGGGCTTGATAATAATAAATAAGATTTAAAAATGCATCTCTGCCGCTGCCTACAGCAGACAGCGCATGATGCGCCCTCAGCTGATGTGTGCTGTGTGCAAGGCACACTTCGCACACATGTAGTTACGGCCCTGGCCTTAGGGACCTATTTATTTAGCCAAATTCATGCATTAATGGGTGTTTATCATGGCAATTAAAGAAAGGCATCTCCTGCACACAGCTAAGTAATGCACAATACAGCAGTCACCATAATTCTCAATGGGGAATACAGTTTGCATCAGTTTATTCAGTTTATTAAGCCCAGAAAAATTAACCATGATGGTTAATTTATATTGGGCCTAATTCAAATCCCGAAGGATCTGAGGCACATAACGCAAAGTTCCGATGTTCGGTACTTTGCGCATGTGTAGTACAGGTCCTGCGCCGTCTTCAGCCGCTTGGGGGTGGGGAGGGGGTGGCAACAGGTTACGGAGGCATATCACCTCCATTTTTGTGGAGTGCCGAAGCCAGGATCCCTGTCGGAAGACATAGATTTCTTAGGCTCTTGGTTGGAGCTACGGTGACCGGTTTGTGTGACCCCATGGGTCATGCAGCCGGCTGATGTTGTCGCAGATGATCCGATGCTGCATTCTCAGGTGCAGCACTAGATCACACATGCATGCAGGAGGCGTCTACTTATACCATACGCCTCCTGCTGCCATACCATATCAGCATCGCTACTGCTGCTCACTCTAATGAAATCTGAATTAAGCACATTGTATTGTATGTTATGATAACATTTTTCAGACAGCAAAGATGCCACCTAGAGATGAGTGGGTTCGGTTCTCCGATGTCACAACTGAGGGCCTGAGCTGACGGGAGGCAGCCTCAGTTGTAGGGGCTGAGATGTACCGGAACCTGGGAGGTTGTATCAGACCCCTGGACATGTAAGTAACATGAAGAAGAACCGCCCGAAGGCGTGACCACGACAACTTGAATAAAAGTCAATGATGTTTATTTATGACAAACTCCATGCATCACAGTAGCAGTAAAAGAAACATAAAATCAGCAGAGAAATAATACAGTTCCTGGGTACTACAGGGGCAGGGGCCACAGAGCTCTGGTAGTATGAGACAGTTCTTATTATCTGCGAGTTGGAAAGTCCTTACCAGGCCTGACTGTAGCAATGAAGAAAGCCCAGGATCGTATCAGCTGGTGTTCCAGGGAAAGCTGGACTGCTGTAAATAAAATAGCTGCTGTGGGTTCTGGTTGGAACCAGACAGATGTTGGCACGGAGTGGATACTGGCTGGAACCAGTTAAATAATAAATGAGGCTTGAGAGCGATGCAATATGAATGAAATGTAGAGTTTGAGAGCGGAGAAATAATAATACCGGTGGAGAGTGGTAAACTGTAGAAAGGACACCGGCCCTTTAAGAGAAGCTGTACTCTGCTGGAAGCTGGGCTGGAAGCAGGTAATGTTGTAGCTGGAAACAGATGAATCCACAATGGATCGGAGAGTCAGGCTACACCGCAGGTGGAATGCTGGTGCGGGTCTCTATGGTGGAAGTCTTGAGACAGGAGCTGGAACCTGAAAGACAATCACAGGAGAGAGACAAACAGGAACTAGGTTTGACAACCAAAGCACTGACGCCTTCCTTGCTCAGGCACAGTGTATTTATACCTGCAGCAAGGAAGGGATTGGCTAGGCAATTATGCAGATTATCAATACTGAGAACAGATTGGTGGAAATGATCAGCTGACAAAATCCAAGATGGCTGCGCCCATGCAGACACTTGGAGGGAAGTTTGGTTTGTAATCCATGTGGTAATGAAAACAGTAATGGCGGCGCCGGCCACCGGAGACAGGAGGCGCCAAGCTGACAGGTGCACATCCAACCACGCGGACACAGCGGAGGCCGCGGCTGACGCTCTGCATGCAGAAGCTCAGGGACGGCGGCGGAGGCCGCGGGAGACGCCATGCCAGGTGTAATATGGTGTTTACTGTGACCGCGTCTCAGAGTGACAGGAGAGGATACAGGAATGTAAACATCAGGATAACAGATGGGATCCGGTCCTGGAGCGCTGAGCCAGCCTTAGGAGGCATCTGATGGGTAAGAAATGGCGTCCAGATACCCGGATCGTGACAGCACCCCCCCCTTTAGGAGTGGCCCCAGGACACTCTTTTGGCTTTTGAGGAAACTTGGAATGGAATCTCCGGACCAAGGCAGGAGCATGGACATCAGAAGCATTGGTCCATGAACGTTCCTCAGGGCCATAACCCTTCCAGTCAATAAGATATTGTAGCTGACCGTAACGGTGACGTGAGTCCAGGATCTTGGCTACTTCATACTCAACGCCTCGTTGAGTTTGGACTTTCGGAGTTGGAGGAAGTGAGGAATGAAACCGATTCAAGATCAGCGGTTTCAACAGGGAAACATGGAATGTCCTGGGTATTTTTAAGAAGGGAGGCAACTGAAGTCTGTAAGCAACAGGATTGATGACTTGTTCAATCTTGAAAGGACCGATATAGCGAGGTGCAAACTTCATACTGGGAACTCTTAACCTCAAATTCTTCGTGGATAACCATACCCGATCACCCACCTTGAGAGCAGGAACTGCTCGACGCTTCTTATCCGCAAACTTCTTGTACCTGAACGATGCCTTGAGCAGAGCTGATCGTACGCTCTTCCAGATATTGGCAAACTGATGCAAGGTGATATCCACTGCGGGAACAGAAGTTGCTGGAAGCGGTTGGAACTCAGGGACTTTAGGGTGGAATCCAAAGTTAGTGAAGAATGGTGTTGAAGCAGATGAAGAATGATACTGGTTGTTATGACAGAACTCGGCCCAGGGAAGTAATTGAACCCAGTCATCTTGAGAGGAGGACACATAGATGCGGAGGAAGGCCTCCAAGTCCTGATTCACCCTCTCGGTTTGACCATTGGTCTGAGGATGGTAAGCCGTGGAAAACTTTAGCTTGACTTGAAGGACTTGACATAAACTTTGCCAGAATTTGGCTGTGAATTGAACTCCTCGATCTGAGATAATTTCTTCAGGAAGACCGTGGAGTCGGAAGATCTCTTGTATGAATACTTGAGCCAACTTGGAAGCTGACGGAAGACCGGTGAGAGGAATGAAATGTGCCATCTTGGTGAACCGGTCAACTACCACCCAGATGGTATTGAACTTGTTGCACATGGGTAAATCTGTAATAAAATCCATCGACAAATGGGTCCAAGGTCGACGGGGAACAGATAGTAGAACCAGTTGCCCCGCAGGCGACTGGCGGGATACCTTATGTTGAGCACACTTTGGGCAAGATGCAATAAACTCCAAGACGTCCTTTTTCAGAGTTGGCCACCAATAGTCCCTAGAGATAAACTCCAGTGTTTTTTGGATACCTGTATGTCCGGCAAAACGGGAAGCATGGGCCCAATGCATGAGCTTCTTCCTTAGCATCGGTTTCACAAAACTTTTCCCTGATGGGGGCGTAGAGTCCATCCCTACCGTGGAGAATGCCAACGGATTTTTAATAGGATGCTTGTCTGAAGACTCTGACTCATTTTCTTGCTCCCATGAGCGGGAAAGGGCATCGGCCTTGCGATTCTGAGAGCCCGGACAGAACTGGAATTTAAAGTCGAACCTGGAAAAGAAAAGTGCCCATCTGGCCTGACGAGGGTTGAGACATTGAGCGCCTTTCAGATATAAAAGGTTCTTGTGGTCTGTAAGTATGGTGATTGAATGAGAAGCTCCCTCCAACAGATACCTCCACTCTTCTAGAGCGAGCTTGATGGCTAGCAACTCCTGGTCGCCAATGGCATAGTTGCGCTCAGCTGGGGAGAACTTCCGGGAGAAGAAACTGCAAGGGTGTAAATGGCCATCTTTAGCCCTCTGAGATAACACCGCTCCTACTCCAACGGAGGAGGCATCCACCTCTAAGATGAAAGGAGAGTCGATGTCAGGCTGTTTCAGAACAGGCGCAGAGATGAACCTTTGTTTTAAAAGATGAAATGCTTGCATGGCTTCTTCAGACCACTTGGACGGGTTAGCACCCTTCTTAGTGAAAGCAGTAATAGGCGCCACAATGGTGGAAAAGTCTCGTATAAACTTTCGGTAATAGTTGGCGAACCCAAGAACCTCTGGACCCCTTTGAGGGTTAAGGGTATCGGCCAATTTTGGATTGCTTGTAGTTTCTCAGGATCCATCTCTAGTCCGGAACCGGACACAATGTACCCTAGAAACGGAATGGACTTGACTTCAAAGACGCATTTCTCTAATTTGCAATAGAGATGATTGACATGGAGACGGGACAGAACCTCTTTAACCCAAAAACGATGTTCCTCTAAATCGTTGGCAAAAATGAGGATATCGTCTAGATAGACCACGACATGACGGTATAGAATGTCTCTGAAGATCTCATTGACAAAATGCTGGAAGACAGCTGGAGCATTGCTCAATCCGAAGGGCATGACGAGGTACTCATAATGTCCGTCACGGGTGTTAAAGGCGGTCTTCCACTCGTCACCCTCACGGATCCGGATGAGATTGTATGCACCTCTCAAGTCCAGCTTTGTAAAGATGGTAGCTCCGCTAACTCTGTCAAAGAGCTCAGTAATCAGGGGTAAAGGATAACGGTTCTTGATGGTAATGTCGTTCAAACCTCTGTAGTCGATGCACGGCCGCAGACCACCATCTTTCTTTTTTACAAAAAAGAAGCCTGCGCCGACTGGGGAAGAAGAAGGTCGAATGAACCCCTTTGCTAGGTTCTCTTTAATGTATTCCTCCATAGAATGCGTCTCAGGCAGAGACAACGGATAAGTTCGGCCTCGAGGTGGAACCTTCCCTGGAACGAGATCAATCGGGCAGTCCCATTCTCTATGAGGAGGAAGGATATCAGCAGAAGCTTTACTGAACACATCCGTGAAATCTTGATATGGAGGAGGTGGAACATCAGACGACCTGGGGGAGGAAGAACAGACAGGCAATACTTTAAACAAACATGTCTCAGCACAGGAGGAACCCCATGCCAGGATTTGCGTAGTCGTCCAATCAATTGTAGGATTGTGAAGACGGAGCCATGGAAGGCCCAGGACCACAGGATGTGTGGCTCTTGGAATCACTAAAAAAGAAATAAGTTCGGAATGAAGAACTCCCACTCTCAGACGAACTGGTAGAGTCCTTAAAGAAATAACTGCATCAAAAATTTTGCTGCCATCCACGGCAGTTAAAGAAATGGACGAAGGAAGTCTCTCGGTGGGTAGGGACCACCGTTTAACATAGGCTTCGGTAATAAAGTTCCCAGCTGCTCCGGAATCAAGGAGGGCAATGACGTTCCGATAACGTTGAGCAACTTGAAGCGAGACTGGGAGATTACAATCTTGAGGAGATGGAGAGGAGATCATTACTCCTAGCCGGCCCTCTCCTTGGCGAGCTAGGATTTGGAGTTTCCCGGACGTTTGGGACAGGCATTAATGGTGTGAGACGGAGCTGCACAATAAAGACTGTCAAAGTCAGAAAAATATCTGCACACTACCATATTTGCACCTCACACAGGTCCGTGCTGCGCATGCGTACGCTCTCCCGTACGTGCGCATACTCACAGTCGCGGGCACCCGCAGGCGCACGGTATGCGTATTTACAGTAGAGTTTATGTGATCGTAGCGTGCGACTCAATCGTTACATATTTTCACTATATAATGTATTTTGTAGATCATGGTCCCTTTGATAGATTCTGAAAGTTTGGTTAATGTAGAATGTTCATGAACAGAGAAATCCCTCTTTGTTTGATACGAAGGGACAGACAGGAGTAAGACAGTGGTGTTTAGTACCCATCGGAAGAGTATTTAATTAGCAATATTCCGGTGTTGGTTTGAAGCGGATTAATCGCTCGTGCGAATAGTTATGGACATAAGAAGTTTATGAACATTTACTGTATTTGCACTTACTTATCCATGCGGCGGGAAACCCAGTTTCCCTCCCACCTGAGCTGTTGGAAATAGTCACGGCCCACCTGTATGAATCAACCTATGACCTTTTGTTATAATGCGAGGAGGAATTCCTGTGTCCAATGAACAATGAGATTGTAGGGACCATTGAATTGTATTGTGTGTGGGGCATAAATAGACAAGCCGATCACATCCAGCTCTCACTCTTTTACGGTTATCATTGCTGAAAATCGGGAGCTGGATGTCCAGAGGCGCATGCGATCGTTTCCCCTTGTGCGTAAGTGTTTCTCCGCAACCATATTGTTCTTACTGTTATTGTGGGCCATTTCTCTCTCTCTCTCTCTTCTCCTCTTTCTCTCTTATTTTCCCTTAAAACGTATTTGTATTGTATTGTATTTCCTGTGTAGTTATCTGGTTAGGTAGTCTATGTTATATTGTAGTGTATGACTTGTATTGTGTTAATTCTTTTGCAAGTATATCATTCATAATATATATTTATTAGGCGTTGGACCCTAAGCCCAGGTATCTGTGTATTTCTTATAGTGTTTAGTATTCTCAGAGCGTCGGTGACGCTCGAACAGCATTTGAGTTAATAAGGTTACACTAGGTTGCATCTACACCCTATTTCTACACTAAGGTTTTACTGCATAATATACTGTTTATGGTTTAGATATAAAGGTTTAACATTGTGAGCGTCAGCGCCGCTGGTGATCTCCTCGTGGTCCCGAGCGTCCGCTACGCTATAGCGAATCATTACGTTAGACGGCAGCCAATAGCGTGCCTGCCTGTGATCTCTTGGCCGTGAGCGTCTCGACTACGGCTAAGCGATTGCTACGCAACGAGCGTACCCTTACGGTACTCCATACGTGAATAGCGTACAGTGTTCTTAGACCTCACAAAGGGTTTTATATAAGATAAATATCTAGCTTTATCAATTGGCAGCTCGCCCGTCCTTCACATATCTGCACTAGGTAATTTCAGCAGACATTATCCAGCAGCAAAGGGCGGGAGGTCATATTCCTCGTAGTGCTGTTTGGATAAGCGTCTGCTTCGCTTAGTAAAGGGTGCTGAAGGAATCCGGGACCGGAGGTAAGAACAAAACGATAGTGTCTTTTTAAAACTGTTTATTTCTGTCTTGCGTACACACGCACGCATATCTGCATTTCTTTTCATTCGTGTATTTTCATATATCACTCTCCTGTTTGCCATTGTATAATTGATAAACGTACTAAGAGAGATTTGCCGCTATTTCATAGTTAAAGAGTAAAGGTAATACAGTTAAGGTATAGAAATACACACAGCTCTACCTAAAGGTAAAAGGAGAGATTGGCGTGGTGTGTGGTAGATGATCAAGGATCATCTACATTGATAAAACGTGTTAGTTGTGTTACGGTGGACAAAGACTGGTGTACACGTGTCTCTAACAAAGGGAACCTCGCGTACGCAAAGGCCAACGCACGCAGCGTAAATTACGCAACGGAGCGTCTGGGTACGCCCACGTAACTCAAGTCACACGATAAGTTGATTTTTAAGTAACGCAACAGGCGATAAGTAACGCAACAGGCGATAAATAGCGCAAATCTATTTTAAATTCGAAATTTAAATTAACAGATCCTTCTCCTAATTTGTAACACATCTGGTCTAAAGAGAAATTTCTGCGCAGAAATAGAAATAGAAACAAAAGTGTATATGTGGTGAGTGAGTGTTTGTTTTTACAATTTTGAGGTTGAACCAAAAGAAATCATCGAGTTCTCGTGAGGTACATACGTGTAAGTGACATGCACGGTGGCTAGGGAGGCATCCTTGGTTAAACATAAAAAAATTGAGCATTAGAGTATAGCAGACCAGGAGGTCATACTGTAACAGACCAGGAGGTCATAGCAGACCAGCAGGTTCAGGTACAGCAGACAAGGAAGTCCGCTATACAGTCCACAGGCACAACACCAAAAAAAAGGGTTGGTGCAACACCCATATAGGCCATACAAGCTCTTGCTGAAGGAATTCGCAGCCGCAATTTTCGATTCCGCTGGTCGCTCCGTACATAAGATTAGTTGCTTATGTGCTGAACGATTGTACCGCACGTAATTGTGTGCATTAGTAAACCTGACCGGTACTATTTGTGTACGAAGGTCATAAACGCTATTTGTACATTCTGACGTGATTTGTGTAATTTTTTATTTTTACAAAGGGAAGTTCGCTGGTCACTCAGGAATTATCCAACAACCTCACCTTTACTGGAAAGAGTAAGTGTTCTGCGGATATCCCTCGCATGTTCCAGTAAACAAAGGTTAATAGGTGCCCTGGGTCGAGTACGCCAGCACCATATCGGTGTGATCAGGTCGTATTGGTCGGCGTGGGCAGAGTGAGTAAGGTGCTCGGTAAACCTTACCGTCAACCTATCGTGAATATCTTGTTTTTTTGTAAGGGTCCGTAACACCTGCAAATTATGGGGGCCAGTTGTTCAGGAAGGGGGCGATCAACCTCGGTTCGGGTTGATTCCATAAACCGACCAGTCGGGTCGGCAAGGTACGTAATGTGTGAAAAGTACGGAAGTCACACAGAAGCTTTATGTGATGAATGGGAGAGAATGACAGTACATGACGGGGAGAAATTCCCAAGAGTAGGTAGCTTCAGCACAGAAGTGTTAACGAATTTAAGGAGAAGGATATGTCTCATTAAATCAGCAAAGAGACGAATCAAGCATTATGATTATTTGCAGTTGTGGCAACAGGAGGGTGACATACAGAGAGGATTGGCTCAGGCAGCGGGATCTGGCTCGATCAGGAAACTGATAGCCACGGCCCCACCGCCACCATACATATCAGGAGAGAAATTGGTTGCGGAGAATGACGCACTAAGGTGTAACAAACAAACACTTAGCAACTGTGTAAATGTTAAAGATAATGTTAACCAATTAACCAATGCAAGTATTAACCCGTGCAAGTTGTACCCTGTTTTGAACTTTCCTCAGGAGTGTGATCAAGAGGACGAATCGGCAACAATTTCAGCGCTCTCTCTAGCAGCCACCATAGCAGAGACCACAGTAGGCACAGCTCCACCCCCGAGATTAGTAACAAAGGCCCCTAGCGGAGGGATAGGTGAGGTCGTATCAACGGGTAAGTACGGCACCATACACTATGCTGAAACTATTTCACCACAGCCTGTAGAATCTACACAGAATGAGGTTGTTAGAGTTAATCCTGTTAAGGTAATAGTAGTTCCAAATGGGAAAACAGACACTTCAGCAGTCACTCCTGTTAGTAACATTGCCATGTATAGCCCATTTTCCCGAATGGAATTAAGGACCATAGTGTCTGAATTCCCTGACCCTAGAAAAGACTTAGTTGCCAGCCAAAAATACATCAGAGACCTAGGTAACATGTTAGAGCCCAACAACAAAGACTGGCAGATATTGCTGAGAGCATGTTTACCCTCCAATGTTGACGCAACTCAATTTTTAGCTGACTGTGGATTAGATCAGGATGTACCTCTTACAGAAGTGTACAACAAAGACAATGTAAAAAGAATAAGCTTACAGTTAAAAGAGTATTTCCCAGCGGTAGTTAAATGGAACAAGATATTCTCCATTAAACAAAAGGAGTCAGAAACAGCTACAGAGTATTTTCACAGAGCATTATTAGAGATGGCAAAATACACAGGCATAGAGGACATTAAAACAAACATAAACCATCGAGAAGTAGCAGTATCGGTACTGATGGATGGTTTAAAAGAGTCATTAAAGACTAGGGTACAGACCACACAACCATGTTGGCGAGGTCTGTCTGTGGCTACTTTGAGAGAGGCTGCTATTGATCACGACCGGAATATCACCAGACACAGGGAGTCACAAGGTGATAAGTTAATGTCAGTAAGTATACAGGCCATGACCACAAAACAGCCTGTGTTAATATCACCAAACCCTGTGGGTAAGTCAAATGTGGTAACATGTTATTTTTGTCACAAACAGGGACACTTTGCACGAGACTGTAGATCGAGAAATATACAAAAATCTTATCAACCCCCTAGACAACGACACGACACACGACATTGGGATCAGGGTCCGCAGAAACGGAGTTATGAGCCACATGCAGGGGAAACAAAAAGATATCCCCCGAACAGAGACTGGCAAGCCTCTGGTAGCTCCCAATTAACTCCATCACAAGTAGTTGCTGCCAGCGGGATTCAGGGAGGTCACCATACCCAATAGGGGTGTGGCCATACCTGTAATCTGCAGCCAGTAAAATTGATTGCAAGCCTTGGAAGTGAACCCGAAATTGCAATTAAGGTAGCTGGTAAATCATTAAACTTTCTTGTAGATACGGGGGCGGCCAAATCAGTGATAAATTCGACAGTGGGCATGAGAACCACTGGTAGGACAATTCCAGCCATGGGAGTAACAGGAGTAGTCCAGCATTACCCTGTTAGCAAACCAGCCGAGATTACAATAGGGCCTTTACATACCAAGCATTCCTTTTTGCTGGCTGCATCGGCACCGACTAATCTCCTGGGAAGAGACTTACTGTGTAAAATGGGGTGCGTCATTTATTGTACTCCTGAAGGTGTATTCTTGGACATACCTGAGAATCACGCTCAGGAAGTGCGAGACATGTTAGACTCCCCATCAAAATGAATGTCACATACCATTATGACAAATAGGACTCCCTCCCAAGTAGAAGAAATGACATCTCAGATACCAGAGTCACTTTGGACTAAAGATGGACAGGACACTGGATTAATGGCAAACGTAGCTCCGGTAGTTGTACAAGTAAAAGATGGTAGGATAGCTCCAAAAATCCCACAGTACCCTCTGAAGCCAGAGGTGGAGTTAGGAGTTTACCCAGTAATAGAGCGCTTGCTACAACAGGGCATTCTGGTAAGAACGTCCAGCACTGCCAATAGTCCCATCTTCCCTGTGAAAAAGAGTGGGGGGAGGGGTTACCGGCTAGTGCAGGATCTAAGGGGGATTAACAAAATAGTTGAGAGTCAGTTCCCCGTAGTGCCAAATCCAGCTGTCATCCTAATGCAAATCCCTCCCACTGCGAAATTTTTCACTGTTATTGACCTTTGCTCCGCTTTCTTTTCGGTACCTCTGCACCCTGACAGCCAATATTTGTTTGCATTTACATACAGAGGAGTCCAATACACATGGACTCGATTACCACAAGGATTCATAGATAGTCCAAGTATATTTTCCCAGGCTTTGCATGATTGTTTACAGTCTTTCCAACCAGAGAGTGGATCAGTATTAATACAGTACGTGGATGATCTACTACTGTGTTCTGATTCATTGGAAGCATCCCTGAAGGATACGAAACAGCTCCTGTTTCATCTTTCAGACACAGGACACAAGGTTTCCAAAGACAAGTTGCAATTATGCCAAACTAAGGTAAAATATTTGGGACACTGTCTAACACAAGGACAGAGACACCTGACCGCTGATAGAATTCAAGCAATTAGAGACATGACTCTGCCACAAACCCAGCAACAGATCAGAACGTTTTTAGGAATGTGTGGGTATTGCCGTAACTGGATCCCAGGGTTTTCCATTCTAGCGTTACCCTTGCAGGAGATGGTCTCCTCAAACAAACCTGATCGGATTTTGCATACAGACGAGTCTGAGACAGCATTTGAGAGACTTAAACAGTGCCTAACGCAGGCACCAGCATTAGGTATGCCAGACTATGGGAAACCCTTTGAACTATACGGAACAGAAAGTGCTGGTTGCGCGGCAGGCGTACTAACCCAAAAGCACGGTGATGCCAGCAGGCCAGTAGCCTATTACAGCGCTCAGCTAGACACGGTAGCGCGATCCCTCCCCACATGCTTGCGAAGCGTTGCTGCGATAGCATTGCTAGTAACGAAAAGCGAAGATGTCGTGCTAGGTCACAACCTCACAATTCATACACCACATGCAGTGTCAGCCTTGCTGAATTCTGCCCAAACCAGGCACGTCTCATCAGCGCGGTTTACAAGATGGGAATTGGCACTAATGGCCCCCGTAAACATCACCATAAGGAGATGCAGTGCATTAAATCCTGCAACATATCTCCCAGGTGTGCCTGGACAGGCACAAAGGGTGGAGGATGAGAGTGGTGGGGAAGGAGGATTTAATACAAAGGAAGACACACATGATTGCATGGAATATTTGACCCAAAATTTTACCGCAAGGCCTGACATCAGTGACAACCCACTGGAAGATGTAGATCTAACTTTCTACACGGACGGTAGTTGTCATAGACAGTCAGACTCGGGAGACTTGTGTACTGGATACGCAGTCGTAGATGACCAAGGCACCATAGAAGCGGAACCGCTAGGCCCACCTCACTCAGCCCAGGTTGCTGAACTGGTCGCCCTAACCAGAGCATGTGAATTGGCTAAGGGCAAATCAGCCAATATCTACACCGACTCTAGATACGCATTCGGGGTAGTCCATGATTTCGGAGCCCTATGGCGCCTCAGAAATTTCATGACGGCAGCTGGTACACCGGTAGCGCATGCAGCTCACATAAAAAGGCTTCTAACAGCGATACAGGAACCCGACAGAGTGGCTGTTATCAAATGTAAAGCACACACATATAGCCAAGACCCAGTATCACTTGGTAACAGCCGAGCAGACGAAGCTGCTAAGTTAGCAGCTGCTACCCCCAGACAGACAGACACCACACAACTGATGGTATTTAATACCATCAACACACAGAAGTTGTGTGAGATGCAAAATTTGTGTTCCACACAGGAAAAGGCAGTCTGGAAGGCAAAAGGATATGGCCAGGAGTCCTCAGGACTCTGGACGGATGGACACGGTAAACCAGTGGCCCCCAGAGCATACCTTCCATGTTTAGCTGAGGCAGCTCACGGGCTGACTCATCTGGGCAAGGAAGGGATGTGCAAGTTGGTAAGAGCATATTGGTGTGCCCCAGGATTTTCATCTCATGCGAGTAAAAGAGCAATGTCATGCCTTACCTGTTTGAGAAAGAACATCGGAAAGGCAATACCTACAGAACCATCTCATATCCCACCTGCCGGCGGCCCTTTCCAGGTAATACAGATTGACTTTATACAATTACCCCCTTGTCGAAATTTGAAATATGTACTTGTTTGTATAGATGTTTTCTCAAATTGGGTCGAAGCATTTCCGGCGGCCACAAATACCGCTATGTTTACTGCTAAGAAAATTGTGCAGGAATTTGTATGTAGATATGGTATCCCTAGAATTATCGAAAGTGATAGGGGTACCCATTTTACAGGTGATGTCTTTCAAGGAATGTGTAAATTGATGGGAATTGATAGCAAGCTGCACACTCCATACCGTCCACAGGCGAGTGCGAAAGTGGAAAGAGTGAACAGCACTATTAAAAATAAACTGAGTAAAGTGATGGCAGAGACAGGATTGACATGGCCAGAAGCTTTACCCATTGTACTGTACAGCATCAGAACCACTCCCAGGTCCCCTCTTAATCTGTCTCCCTTTGAAATCTTGTTTGGTCGACAACCGCATGTTATGATTAACCCTCAGGATGATTTGAAGTGTAACAATGAAGTGACTGTAAAATACTTGATTAACATGAGTAAACAGTTAAGGAATCAAAATGATAATCTGAAGTTGGTGATTCCTGATTTACCAGATAGTAATTGTCATGACATTGAACCTGGGGATTATGTAATGATACGGAATTTTCTACGCTCAGGTTGCCTTATTGACAGATGGGAAGGACCATACCAGGTCTTATTGACTAGCACTACAGCATTGAAGGTTGCTGAGAGAGAGACTTGGGTTCATTCGTCCCACTGTAAGAAGGTTGCTGATCCAGAGAGGTCCCGTGATAAGGAACAGACGGTAGAGGTTGTATCACTGGAGTGTCTGTTCCAGGAGGATTGAGGCGGCACCTGAGCATTGAAAATCACAAGACCAAAAGCAGTTGTCGATCCCCTGTTCCCTTTTATTGTTTTTCTCCAACTTTCCATCCCCTCTCCCTCAAATTATTTTTTCCCCCTTCTCATTCTTCTCCGTTTCCTCCTACAAGATGGACTTGCCCCAAGAGACTGTGATCCGGATTTTCCTGTTGACCATGATGTTGACCAGAGCAGTCTGTTCCGGCGAGAGTACCATGGAGGTCGAGAGAGGTTCTGGAATGGGTTCTGATGATAAAGATGGAGGCGTAGTTTTCCAAGAACAACTTAACCAACAAGTAAAGGCGAGTATCAGAAAACGATCCGATAGCATTGACCATAGAAGGAATTGTGAAGGATTGTTAGCTGAAGAAAACTGTATCTGTAGGCTCTGTAACAATGTCATTGAGGATGGGTGCATAAAGAAATGCCAATCCAGTTTTAATATCCATATGGACCGGCATCCATTGAGTGACTATCACTCCTTAGTGGGTAGTGTGTTAAATAAAACAGATTGTTGGGTATGCTCTCAAGTACCTCAAGGTCATAGCAAATCAGGGCTAGTACCATTTCCTTTAACGTTAGGGGAGGTACTTGAGTTAAGTGGTGGGAGACCGGTGGACAGGAGGTTTAATATCTCCAGCCCTCCTAGTTTGAAGCTCCACCAATACCATGTGGATAGGTCCCTATTATGTTTTAACATCTCCAATCCCCGAAAGCCGGGAAATTGGGAAGTGTCATGGAGTAATCAAACCATGACCTTTTCGCATAGAGCAGATAGAATGCCTACAGATACAGAGCTTGTACGCCACATAGCCAGTAGAGGAAAATCTTTCCGGTATAGGTATACCTTAGGAAATAGGATTACGAGAGTTGGAGAGGTATCACCAGGATACTGTGCACATATCGTACAACCTGATACGTGTACTAAGCAGATGGAAGAATTAGGGTTAGGAGATTTCACATGGAAGGTGTGTAATATGGTTATGTCCTACTCCGTCCCATATGTTCTCCCCGATGATGCATATTTCATATGCGGGAGAAAGGCGTATAAGTGGCTTGCCCCAAACTCTGAAGGATTGTGTTATATTGGAAAAGTACTGCCTGAAGTAATGACTGTATCACATGACAAAATGAAAGACATACACCGTGTTGCCCAAACTCCTTATACTCACACCCATTACGAGCACGTAGTTAAACGGCACCTGATAGAAAGAACAGAGCATCCGGCCTCTGACATGATCCATGAATCCACCGGGATTCAGTTTCTAATCGCGTTAGACATCACTCGCACCGCCAGAGGAGTGTTGAATTATAAATACATATCTGCACTTGCAAATTTGTTAGATAATATCACTGAAATGTATGATGACACGTTTAGGTATACTGGAAGAGAACTTCAAGCTTATAAAACAGAACTGGTACAGCATAGAATGGTTCTTAATTACCTCACAGCAGTGACAGGCGGATATTGTGTCACACTGGCAACACAATACGGCGTGAAATGTTGCACATATATTACGAATAGCACCGAGGATCCGGTCGAGGTCATAGACCAAAAGATGGACGATATTCTCCAACTGAAGTGGGAATTTCGCAGGAGACACAATCTCACTCTTGCTGCTGTAGGTAATGAGCTGACTGGTTGGGTGTCATGGTTGAACCCGCGAAATTGGTTCTCTGGTTTAGGAGACTGGGCTCAAGGAGTCATAATGGATGTTGGGAAGTTTCTCCTATGTATCTTAGGTGTTATCATAACGATTGGCTTGATATTTAGATGCGGTCAGGCTTTAACGAAGTGTAAACGAAGTACCAGGGTGATGAGTTTAAGGAGTGAGGAAACTGTAATTCCAATGGATTTGATTTATGACCCAAATGTAGAAACAATGATGTGATGAAAATGCGATTTCTACGGTCCGTTTCTTTCACCTGTTTTTCCATTTTCTCCAAGGTAAAAAGACCCACTTGGACGAGGAATTTGATGAGCCGATATACAGACAACAGATGGATTAAAGAAGAAGTTTTGACAACCTGATACACAGATTTTTGATGAACTTTGCCATAGATCCCCAGTTTCCCTAGAAATTTTAAAATTACGCTAGCCCAACACTTTTGTAAATCTATGGACATTGACAAAGCTTTTGCTCGCACCTTATGGGCAAAAGCACAAAGAAGACTGCATTCAACAGACACCAAACAAGACCTCAATCGACGAATGTACATTTACCTGACATAGAATACCACCGCATTTACCGTAATTATGTCTTTTCTTCATTTCTACAACCCTCAGGTAATGACACACATAGTCGATAGGGAATACAGGCACAGATATCAGCAATCACATATCTCCCCCATTCATGTATCATCAACTAAAATGTGCTCCCCCATTTTGTTACAACCAAAGCCGAAAAGAGCTCGGTAAAGTTTGACAGCCCATCCACAGACCCGTACCACGGGATAAGAAGGAATTCAAATGTATACTTCGCAATGCCTCGAAGCTTGATGTACAACACGTACGGCACGATGATACATGACCCCCCCCAAACATGGATTCATACACACATGCTTCTACTATCTCACTAGGTCATACCCTCTTCACACCTTCTCCACTCTCCTCCCTTACCCAACCATGGAAATGTATTAACCCCTGACATATATTTTTCTCTTTTTGAAATGTTTTAGAAGGTAGCAGTTATTGTTGACTGCCAAAGGGTGGACTGTCAAAGTCAGAAAAATATCTCTATGCACACTACCATATTTGCACCTCACACAGGTCCGTGCTGCGCATGCGTACGCTCTCCCGTACGTGCGCATACTCACAGTCGCGGGCACCCGCAGGCGCACGGTATGCGTATTTACGGTAGAGTTTATGTGATCGTAGCGTGCGACTCAATCGTTACATATTTTCACTATATAATGTATTTTGTAGATCATGGTCCCTTTGATAGATTCTGAAAGTTTGGTTAATGTAGAATGTTCATGAACAGAGAAATCCCTCTTTGTTTGATACGAAGGGACAGATAGGAGTAATACAGTGGTGTTTAGTACCCATTGGAAGAGTATTTAATTAGCAATATTCCGGTGTTGGTTTGAAGCGGATTAATCGCTCGTGCGAATAGTTATGGACATAAGAAGTTTATGAACATTTACTGTATTTGCACTTACTTATCCATGCGGCGGGAAACCCAGTTTCCCTCCCACCTGAGCTGTTGGAAATAGTCACGGCCCACCTGTATGAATCAACCTATGACGTTTTGTTATAATGCGAGGAGGAATTCCTGTGTCCAATGAACAATGAGATTGTAGGGACCATTGAATTGTATTGTGTGTGGGGCATAAATAGACAAGCCGATCACATCCAGCTCTCACTCTTTTACGGTTATCATTGCTGAAAATCGGGAGCTGGATGTCCAGAGGCGCATGCGATCGTTTCCCCTTGTGCGTAAGTGTTTCTCCGCAACCATATTGTTCTTACTGTTATTGTGGGCCATTTCTCTCTCTCTCTCTCTTCTCCTCTTTCTCTCTTATTTTCCCTTAAAACGTAATTGTATTGTATTGTATTTCCTGTGTAGTTATCTGATTAGGTAGTCTATGTTATATTGTAGTGTATGACTTGTATTGTGTTAATTCTCTTGCAAGTATATCATTCATAATATATATTTATTAGGCGTTGGACCCTAAGCCCAGGTATCTGTGTATTTCTTATAGTGTTTAGTATTCTCAGAGCGTCGGTGACGCTCGAACAGCATTTGAGTTAATAAGGTTACACTAGGTTGCATCTACACCCTATTTCTACACTAAGGTTTTACTGCATAATATACTGTTTATGGTTTAGATATAAAGGTTTAACATTGTGAGCGTCAGCGCCGCTGGTGATCTCCTCGTGGTCCCGAGCGTCCGCTAAGCTATAGCGAATCATTACGTTAGACGGCAGCCAATAGCGTGCCTGCCTGTGATCTCTTGGCCGTGAGCGAACGTGACGCTTGAGCGTCTCGACTACGGCTAAGCGATTGCTACGCAACGAGCGTACCCTTACGGTACTCCATACGTGAATAGCGTACAGTGTTCTTAGACCTCACAAAGGGTTTTATATAAGATAAATATCTAGCTTTATCAAGACAGAGAGACTCGGAGAGACGTCTTCGGCGCTCAGCAGGAGTTAAACGGGAACGGACAATTTGCATGGGCTCATCTTTAGTTGGTGACAGTTGGCGAGGAGGAGGAGCAGAAGATTTTGGAGCAGATGATCTTCCACGCTCAGTTGCTCTCTCTCTGAAACGTAAATCAACTTTCGTGCAGAGTGAGATTAGCTCATCTAACTTAGAGGGTAAGTCTCTGGTAGCTAACTCATCTTTAATACGCTCAGATAAGCCATGCCAGAATGCCGCATACAGGGCCTCGTCGTTCCATGCCAGTTCGGATGCCAGGATCTGGAACTGTATCAGATATTGTCCTACAGTACGTGACCCCTGGCGTAAACGGAGAATCTCGGATGAAGCTGAGGTTACCCGGCCTGGCTCGTCGAAGATGCGCCTGAATGTTGACACGAAGGCAGTGTAGGAAGATAGCAGGGTGTCGGACCTCTCCCATAACGGTGATGCCCAATCAAGGGCTGAGCCACTGAGAAGAGAAATAATGTAGGCAATTTTTGTACGGTCACTGGGAAAATTGCCAGGTTGTAGCTCAAACTGAATCTCACACTGGTTGAGAAATCCCCTGCAGAATCTTGGAGATCCGTCAAATTTTGCTGGCGTTGGAAGATGAAGACGTGGAGCAGAAATGGGTAAGGTGGGTGGGGTTATAGCTGGAGTCACTGTGGTTGACGCACCAGACGCGCCTGATCCACGGAGAGTTGTCTGAATCCCATCCAGCCGAGTAGAGAAATCCTGGAGACAGCGGATGATGTGGCCCTGTGCAGCCTCCTGATGTTCTAGTCGGGCTGCCAGTTCTTGCATCGGCCTGGCCGCTTGATCCTGGTCTCCGGCTGGATTCATTAGGTTAGTGCTTACTGTCACAACTGAGGGCCTGAGCTGACGGGAGGCAGCCTCAGTTGTAGGGGCTGAGATGTACCGGAACCTGGGAGGTTGTATCAGACCCCTGGACATGTAAGTAACATGAAGAAGAACCGCCCGAAGGCGTGACCACGACAACTTGAATAAAAGTCAATGATGTTTATTTATGACAAACTCCATGCATCACAGTAGCAGTAAAAGAAACATAAAATCAGCAGAGAAATAATACAGTTCCTGGGTACTACAGGGGCAGGGGCCACAGAGCTCTGGTAGTATGAGACAGTTCTTATTATCTGCGAGTTGGAAAGTCCTTACCAGGCCTGACTGTAGCAATGAAGAAAGCCCAGGATCGTATCAGCTGGTGTTCCAGGGAAAGCTGGACTGCTGTAAATAAAATAGCTGCTGTGGGTTCTGGTTGGAACCAGACAGATGTTGGCACGGAGTGGATACTGGCTGGAACCAGTTAAATAATAAATGAGGCTTGAGAGCGATGCAATATGAATGAAATGTAGAGTTTGAGAGCGGAGAAATAATAATACCGGTGGAGAGTGGTAAACTGTAGAAAGGACACCGGCCCTTTAAGAGAAGCTGTACTCTGCTGGAAGCTGGGCTGGAAGCAGGTAATGTTGTAGCTGGAAACAGATGAATCCACAATGGATCGGAGAGTCAGGCTACACCGCAGGTGGAATGCTGGTGCGGGTCTCTATGGTGGAAGTCTTGAGACAGGAGCTGGAACCTGAAAGACAATCACAGGAGAGAGACAAACAGGAACTAGGTTTGACAACCAAAGCACTGACGCCTTCCTTGCTCAGGCACAGTGTATTTATACCTGCAGCAAGGAAGGGATTGGCTAGGCAATTATGCAGATTATCAATACTGAGAACAGATTGGTGGAAATGATCAGCTGACAAAATCCAAGATGGCTGCACCCATGCAGACACTTGGAGGGAAGTTTGGTTTGTAATCCATGTGGTAATGAAAACAGTAATGGCGGCGCCGGCCACCGGAGACAGGAGGCGCCAAGCTGACAGGTGCACATCCAACCACGCGGACACAGCGGAGGCCGCGGCTGACGTAATCGCCACTCAGACACTCTGCATGCAGAAGCTCAGGGACGGCGGCGGAGGCCGCGGGAGACGCCATGCCAGGTGTAATATGGTGTTTACTGTGACCGCGTCTCAGAGTGACAGGAGAGGATACAGGAATGTAAACATCAGGATAACAGATGGGATCCGGTCCTGGAGCGCTGAGCCAGCCTTAGGAGGCATCTGATGGGTAAGAAATGGCGTCCAGATACCCGGATCGTGACATCCGAGATCCGAACCCCCCCGAACTTCACCTATTTTACACGGTTCCAAGGCAGCCTCGGATCTTCCCGCCTTGCTTGGTTAACCCGAACGCGGCCATCATCCCGCTGTCGGATTCTCACGAGATTCGTATTCTATATAACGAGCCGCGCGTCGCCACCATTTTCACTTGTGCATTGGAGATTGAACGGAGAGGACGTGGCTGCGTTCTCTCCCTGAAAAGCTCCGTAATCTGTGCTCAGTGTGCTGCAAATATCTGTTCTCAGTGTGCTGCAAATATCTGTGCTCAGTGTGCTGCAAATATCTACGTTCTCTGCCTGAAAACACTCCATATCTGTGCTCAGTGTGCTGCAGATATCTGTGCTCAATGTGCTGCATTGTGGGGACTGGGGACCACCAGTATATAATTATAGTAGTACAGTACAGTAGGCCATTGCTGTATCTTGCAGCTCTGTGTCAAGTATACTATCTCTGTGCTGCATTATTGTAAGCAGTATATAGTAGGACAGTGCAGCATTTTGGTGACCAGCAGTATACCTATATAGTACAGTACAGTAGGCCATTGCTGTATCTTGCAGCTCTGTGTCAAGTATACTATCTCTGTGCTGCATTATTGTGAGCAGTATATAGTAGGACAGTGCAGCATTTTGGTGACCAGCAGTATACATATATAGTAAGTACAGTAAGCCATTGCTGTATCTTGCAGCTCTGTGTCAAGTATACTATCTCTGTGCTGCATTATTGTGAGCAGTATATAGTAGGACAGTGCAGCATTTTGGTGACCAGCAGTATACATATAGTACAGTACAGTAGGTCATTGCTGTATCTTGCAGCTCTGTGTCAAGTATACTATCTCTGTGCTGCATTATTGTGAGCAGTATATAGTAGGACAGTGCAGCATTTTGGTGACCAGCAGTATACATATATAGTACAGTACAGTAAGCCATTGCTGTATCTTGCAGCTCTGTGTCAAGTATACTATCTCTGTGCTGCATTATTGTGAGCAGTATATAGTAGGACAGTGCAGCATTTTGGTGACCAGCAGTATACATATAGTACAGTACAGTAGGCCATTGCTGTATCTTGCAGCTCTGTGTCAAGTATACTATCTATGTGCTGCATTATTGTGAGCAGTATATAGTAGGACAGTGCAGCATTTTGGTGACCAGCAGTATACATGTAATACAGTACAGTAGGCCATTGCTGTATCTTGCAGCTCTGTGTCAAGTATACTATCTCTGTGCTGCATTATTGTGAGCAGTATATAGTAGGACAGTGCAGCATTTTGGTGACCAGCAGTATACATATAGAACAGTACAGTAGGCCATTGCTATTGATATATTACTGGCATATAATTCCACACATTAAAAACTGGAGAACAAAAATGTGGAGGGTAAAATAGGGAAAGATCAAGATCCACTTCCACCTCATGCTGAAGCTGCTGTCACTAGTCATGGCCGAGATGATGAAATGCCATCAACGTCGTCTGCCAAGGCCGATGTCCAATGTCATAGTAGAGAGCATGTAAAATCCAAAAAACAAAAGTTCAGTAAAATGACCCAAAAATCTAAATGAAAAGCGTCTGAGGAGAAGCGTAAACTTGCCAATATGCCATTTACGACACGGAGTGGCAAGGAACAGCTGAGGACCTGGCCTATGTTCATGGCTAGTGGTTCAGCTTCACATGAGGATGGAAGCACTCATCCTCCCGCTAGAAAACTGAAAAGAGTTAAGATGGCAAAAGCACAGCAAAGAACTGTGCGTTCTTCTAAATCACAAATCACAAATCCCCAAGGAGAGTCCAATTGTGTTGGTTGCGATGCCTGACCTTCCCAACACTGGATGGGAAGAGGTGGCGCCTTCCACCATTTGCACGCCCCCTGCAAGTGCTGGAAGGAGCACCCACAGTCCAGTTCCTGATAGTCAAATTGAAGATGTCACTGTTGAAGTACACCAGGATGAGGATATGGGTGTTGCTGGCACTGAGGAGGAAATTGACAAGGAGGATTCTGATGGTGAGGTGGTTTGTTTATGTCAGGCACCCGGGGAGACACCCGTTGTCCGTGGGATGATTATGGCCATTGACATGCTGGTCAAATTACAAAAAAAATCACCTCTTCGGTGTGGAATTATTTTAACAGAAATGCGAACAACAGGTGTCAAGCCGTGTGTTGTTTTCAAGCTGTAATAAGTAGGGGTAAGGACGTTAACCACCTAGAAACCTACTCCCTTATACGTCACCTGGAGCGCATTCATCAGAAGTCATTGACAAGTTCAAAAACTGGGTGACAGCGGAAGCAGTCCACTGACAACTAAATCCCTTCCTCTTGTACCCAAGCTCCTGCAAACCACACCACCAACTCCCTCAGTGTCAATTTCCTCCTTAGACAGGAACGCCAATAGTCCTGCAGGCCATGTCACTGGCAAGTCTGACGAGTCCTCTCCTAACTGGGATTCCTCCGATGGATCCTTAAGTGTAATGCCTACTGCTGCTGACACTGCTGTTGTTGCTGCTGGGAGTCGATTGTCATCCCAGAGGGGAAGTCGGAAGACCACCTGTACTACTTTCAGTAAGCAATTGACTGTCCAACAGTCCTTTGCGAGGAAGATGAAATATCACAGCAGTCATCCTGCTGCAAAGCTGATAACTCAGGCCTTGGCAGCTGTGTTGGTGTTAAATGTGTGTCCGGTATCCACCGTTCACAGGGAATTAGAGAATTGCTTGAGGTAGTGTGTCCCCGGTACCAAATACCATCTAGGATCCCCTTCTCTAGGCAGGCGATACCGAGAATGTACAAAGACATCAGAAAAAGAGTCATCAGTGTTTCTAAAAAATGCAGTTGTACCCAATGTCCACTTAATCACGGTCATGTGGACAAGTGGAGCAGGGCAGACTCAGGACTATATGACTGTGACAGCCCACTGGGTAGATGTATTGCCTCCCGCAGCAACGACAGCAGCGGCGGCACAAGTAGCAGCATCTCGCAAACGCCAACTCGTTCCTAGGCAGGCTACGCTTTGTATCACCGCTTTCCATAAGAGGCACACAGCTCACAACCTCTTACGGAAACTGAAGAACATAATCGTAGAATGGCTTACCCCAATTGGACTCTCCTGGGGATTTGTGACATCGGACAATGCCACCAATATTGTGCGTGCATTACATGTGGGCAAATTCCAGCACGTCCCATGTTTTGCACATACATTGAATTTGGTGGTGCAGAATTATTTAAAAAACGACAGGGGCTTGCAGGAGATGCTGTCGGTGTCCCGAAAAATTGTGGGCCACTTTCGGCATTCAGCCACCGCGTGCCGAAAACTGGAGCACCAGTAAACACTCCTGAACCTGCCCCGCCATCACCTGAAGCAAGAGGTGGTAACGAGGTGGAATTCAACCCTCTATATGCTTCAGAGGATGGAGGAGCAGCAAAAGGCCATTCAAGCCTATACATCTGCCTACGATATAGGCAAAGGAGGGGGAATGCACCTGACTCAAGCGCAGTGGAGAATGATTTCAACGTTGTGCAAGGGTCTGCAACCCTTTGAACTTGCCACACGTGAAGTCAGTTCAGACACTGCCAGCCTGAGTCAGGTCATTCCCCTCATCAGGCTTTTGCAGAAGCAGCTGGAGAGATTGAAGGAGGAGCTAAAACGGAGCGATTCCATTAGGCATGTGGATGGAGCCCTTAATTCGCTTAACCAGGATTCATGTGTGGTCAATCTGTTGAAATCAGAGCACTACATTTTGGCCACTGTGCTCAATCCTAGGTTTAAAGCCTACGTTGTATCTCTCTTTCCGGCAGACACAAGTCTGCACATGTTCAAAGACCTGCTGGTGAGAAACTTGTCAAGTCAAGTGGAACGTGACCCGTCAACAGCTCCTCCTTCACATTCTCCTGCAACTGGGGCTGCGAGGAGAAGGCTAAGAATTCCGAGCCCACCCGCTGGCGGTGGTGCAGGGCAGTCTGGAGCGAGTGCTGACATCTGGTCCGGACTGAAGGACCTGCCAACGATTACTGACATGTCGTCTACTGTCACTGCATGTGATTCTGTCACCATTGAAAGAATGGTGGAGGATTATATGAGTGACAGCATGCAAGTAGGCACGTCAGACAGTCCGTACGTATACTGGCAGGAAAAAGAGGCAATTTGGAGGCCCTTGCACAAACTGGCTTTATTTTACCTAATTGCCCCCCCTCCAGTGTGTACTCCGAAAGAGTGTTTAGTGCAGCCGGTCACCTTGTCAGCAATCGGTGTACGAGGTTACTTCCAGAAACTGTGGAGAAGATGATGTTCATCAAAATGAATTATAATCAATTCCTCTGTGGAGACATTCACCAGCAATTGCCTCCAGAAAGTACACAGGGACCTGAGATGGTGGATTCCAGTGGGGACGAATTAATACTCTGTGAGGAGGGGGATGTGCACAGTGAAAGGGGTGATGAATCGGACGATGAGGAGGAGGTGGACATCTTGCCTCTGTAGAGCCAGTTTGTGCAAGGAGAGATTGATTGCTTCTTTTTTGGTGGGGGCCCAAACCAACCAGTCATTTCAGCCACAGTCGTGTGGCAGACCCTGTGGCTGAAATGATGTGTTTGTTAAAGTGTGCATGTCCTGTTTATACAACATAAGGGTGGGTGGGAGGGCCCAAGGACAATTCCATCTTGCACCACTTTTTTTCAGTTATCTCTGCATCATGTGATATTTGGGGCAAATTTTTTTTAAGTGCCATCCTGTCTGACACTGCAGTGCCACTCCTAGATGGGCCAGGTACCGCCCACTTGGGTCGCTTAGCTTAGTCATCCAGCGACCTCTGTGCAAATTTTAGGACTAAAAATAATATTGTGAGGTGTGAGGTGTTCAGAATAGACTGGAAATGAGTGGAAATTATGGTTATTGAGTTTAATAATACTATGGGATCAAAATTACCTCCATATTCTATGATTTAAGCTGTTTTTGAGGTTTTTTTTTTTTTTTAAAACACCCGAATCCGATAAAAAAATTTCAGGGAGGTTTTGGCAAAACGCGTCCGAATCCAAAACACGGCCGCGGAACCGAATCCAAAACCAAAACACAAAACCCGAAAAATTTTCGGTGCACATCTCTAACAAGCATTGTTAGCTGCAAATGCCATTGATGGCATGGGTTTTACCATGTAATTAATGAAGTAGAGCCATTGTAATGTACTGTTTTACACTGTGCTATACTGCACAAAATGCTACTCAGACATTTAGATGCTTCCAGTCATTGTAAGCAGCAGGGGTGGGAGCACAGTACAAGTGGGCTCCGCATTCGAAGGCTGTCCGCTATGCCTGTGCAGTGTGTTTGACATATACATATATTAACGGGATCGGTATGAAATACCTCCAATCAAAATCCCGACGCTCAAAATCCCGACACCAATTGACCTATGGTCAAAATCCCGACAAGGTCAAAATCCCGACATGGACAAAATACCGACATTTAAAATACCGACAAGGTCAAAATACAGACATGTAAAATGCCGACAGGTCAAAATACCGATATACGGTTTTTGTTGTTTTTTTGTGTGTATGTCGACATAAGTCAACATGGACACCATATAAAGTGTACCGTGTCCCCTCGCATGGTTCGCTGCGCTCGCCATGCTTCGGGCACGGTGCCTCGCTGCGCTCGGCACACTATTATATTCCCCCTCCAGGTCCACTGGGATGGTAAAGTATGAATAAGTCGGTTTCAATGAAAAAAATCATGAAAAACTCATGTCGGTATTTTGACCTGTCGGCATTTTACATGTCAGTATTTTGACCTTGTCGGTATTTTAAATGTCGGTATTTTGTCCATGTCGGGATTTTGACCTTGTCGGGATTTTGACCATAGGTCAATTGGTGTCGGGATTTTGAACGTCGGGATTTTGATTGGAGGTAAACTGACTGCATCCCATATTAACTTACTGTCTCATGGTTCAACCCACAGGATTCTCCCCTCTCACTGACCAATCCCCCACCGACCCTGGTTGCAGGAAGGGTCACTGCAGCTCCCCCCCAATGGATCCAAATTGCCGGGGCTGTATAATGGATCCCTGCAGGAGCTTCTGAATAATAATTAAAATAAATACAATAAAAAATAACCCTATTGTATGTATGTGGGTGTATAAGTAGGAGGGAATATAGATTGTAAGTTCCACTGGGGGAGGGATATTCTCTGTAAATTGTTGCAAAAGATGTGTGTGCTATATAAATGCTAATACTGCTTATACAATAATGAATAGCTTCGCTTCACCAAAATGTAGAGATGACTAGTTCTGATTTAGTTGGTTCTTTTCGCTAAACTAGCGCAAGTTCATATTTATGTTACTAGCTGTCGAAAATACATGACAACCGGATAGCCAATGAGATGCTGTTTGTGAGATTTGAGGTAGAGGGTGACAAGGGAAAGCAGTGGGTGAAGGGAAGGCTGAGGGTGACAGTGGGAGGCAGAGTGTGACAGGGGAAAGCAGTGGGTGACGCAGAGGCTGAGGGTGACAGCGGGAGTCAGGGGGTGGCAGGGGGAGGCAGAGGGATGCAGGGAGGTTGAGGATGACAGAGGAAAGCAGTGGATGACAGGGGGAGACTGAGGGTGACAGGAGGAGGCAGAGGGTGACAGGAGGAGGCAGAGGGTGACAGGAGGAGGCAGAGGGTGACAGGGGAAAGCAGTGGGTGACAGTTGTGGTTGATGGTGACAGGGGGAGGCTGATGGTGACAGGGGGATGCAGAGGGTGATGGGAGGCGGAGGTTGACAGGGGAAAGCAGTGGGTGACTAAGGGAGGCTGAGGGTGACAGGAGGATAGGTGCACGGGGGGATATTTATAAACATAATTGTCTCATAAAAGCAAAATGTGCTATTTATGTTTTCTGGAGATGGAGATAAGTTTGTTTTAATAAAATAGATAAATGTCTCTTCTCCAGTGACAATTACAGCGCAGTTTAAGATTCAAATAGGGGAGCCACACCAACTGCCAGTGAGTCCCGGATGGCGAAGTTTGACAGCGTTTATGATGGCAGTTGGTGTGGCTCCCCCATTTGAATTTTGGACTGCCCAGGTGTACACGCCAGCTAACCTGCTACCGTTATGTTGTCTGTTCAATCAAACACACCATACACGGCCCAGTGTGTACCCAGCTTTACAAGTGGGTCACTGAATATTTCCATAACCAATTTTCATAACCTCTCAGAAAGGCCTTATCTATTTCCTGGCCAGATGAGTCAAAAGGAGATGTGGCCCCTAAAGGTAGGTCTGGATCTGGAATTTACAATCTAGGACACTTCAGGGATCATAAAATAAAGAAGGAGTTTCCTGGTAGAGGCCTTATACACACCACCTTTTACAGCTGGCCCAAGATCGTTATCTCACTCCCTTGCCTGTGTTAAGCTTCAAAAGATATCAGGGACTGTAAATTACATTCTACCCATAAGCACCTGTGCAACACAGAACCTACAGTAGGTCACTTACAGGACACAGGAATGTCATTTACATGATAGACATGTTCATACAATTTAGGGTAGGGGAAGGTGAGGCTAGTTGTTAGGATTATTTTTGTTCTGGAAATCATGTTTTTCCTTGTTAATAATAATGATTGGATATAACTTACACCCAATATAGATAGAAGAAAGAATACTGTTTTGTATGTAAATTTTCTGTTTGGTTGTGATTAAAGATTTTGGAGATACCGGTTGAGTATCCCATATCCAAAATGCTTGGGACCAGAAGTATTTTGGATATCGATTTTTCCGTATTTTGGAATAATTATATACCATAATGGGATATCATGGTGATGGAACCCAGGTCTAAGCACAGAATGCATTTCTGTTTCATATACACCTTATACACACAACCTGAAGGTAATTTTGGCCAATATTTTTAATAACTTTGTGCATTAAACAAACTTTGTGTACATTCACACAATTTATTTATGTTTCATATACACCTTATACACACAGCCTGAAGATCATATAATACAATATTTTTTAATAACTTTGCGTATTAAACAAAGTTTGTGTGCATTGAGCCACCAGAAAACAAAGGTTTCACTATCTCGGTCTCATTTCGTATTTTGGAATATTTGGATACCGGATACTCAACCTGTATTTGAATTTCTGTATTTTTGTAACAACTAGCCCCACCTTCCCCTAATATCACACACTCTAACACACACAGATGTTTTGAAATATCATATCTCATGGTTACTCCCGAGCAGTACCATGACACAAACCTTCAAAGAGCATAAACTAGCTAATCTAAACAAATGTCCTTCATATCCATGAAGTGACATTACACTGTGTTACCAGTCATGTCTCTGTGTTAGTACTACGTTTCTAGAAATGACAGCTGACATATGTGATGTGGAGTGTTTCTTTTGTTTGTAAACAGTTACAAATACATCTAGAGCAGAAACCGTTAGAAAGTAATAATTATACACAAAGCATATGGTGACAGGAACATTAGTCATGCTAACTAGCTCATATTACACATGACATTACCAGCTATGTCTATGGGTATGCATGAACAAGATGAATGACGAAGATGGATGAACTACATCAAACCATCCCCGGATGCTGGTGGTAACAGATACGTTGTCATCAACAGACCATATGTTTTGTGATAAAAAACAAATGGCAACTTGTTCCCATGATTTGCAGAGCAGAAAGACATTGTGTGTACTTACAGCTCAGCTGAGAAAGATAAATATACAATACACATGACGGAAAACTGGCCTTATGCATTCAGGAAATTTAAATTGAAAAGATATAATATCAAGAATGTATTCTCAGTAGACTCTTACATGTTACATATTTATATAATGTACAGCTGGAGGAGTATTTAACACAATGAATAATTCAGCTCATACAGTATGACTCCACAAAATAAAATAGTGGACCAAGGACCTATTTAAAGATGGATGCTGATCGCTGCATAAACAGCCAGATCTGCGTCCATCTCCTCACATGCTGGGTGCTGCCCAGCACAGGGCAAGGCCGCCCAGCGTGTGTGATGGGCCGCCTCCTGATCAAACTAAGGTTGACCCCTGGCAGCGCAGTCTGGATGCACTGTCAGGCAGTCAGCTGACATTTTATTAATCAGAGTGGATGTGGCTGCAATGTGTAAGGTTGCGCACTGCAGCCAGTGCTCGTGCACAGACCACCCGAATGCAGCCCTGCTGCGTACAGATGCGTGGCTGCATTTGGGTCTGAATGACCCCCCAAATCTCTAAACTGGAATGGACTCTACCTGATGAATGCAGGATATAGTGTTATTAGATGGAAGCAACTTGTTATATCATCAGAAACAGAACAGATATGTGTATAAAGTGCATAGACAAATACGCAGGGTGGGGTGGGGGTGGGGTTCTAGTTGCCCGGAAACCCCCCTTCCCTGCAGGCTGCCCAGCAGCCACAACATGAAGTATACGGCGTGGAATGGATCTGCTGCACATGCCCAGTGACAGCAGATTTTCCTACCTGCTGTATGTGTCTTTGGATCTCAGTGCTCAGCCACAGTAGTGGCTTCTTTTGAAAGATATGAGTACAGTATGTATTGAAATATTTTCATAAATGAGAATGATTTTAAAAGGGCAATAGCAACATAATAATTTATAATTGATAAAAATTCACTGATTGATATACATTATAGAATAATGTTAAATAAATGATAGCATTTTAAATAAAATATTATTTATTGATAGCACCAATACATTATGCAGCACTGTTCAGAAAATATTGAAAACATCAATCGTGCTATATCTGAGCATACAGACTAAATTCCTTAACACAGCAGCTAATTAACCTATAAGTATGTGTTTTTGGACTGTGGCCGCCAAAATGGGAGGACTTAAAAACTCCACACAGATGGTGAACTGGTAGGAATGAATCCATATGCCCAGTGCTATGACTCAGCATTGATGACCACTGTGTCACCATATGTCAATGGGAAATAAATTGAAATAAATGAAAATGCATGACTAAAATATTTCTTTATAATGTTTTAGTATCTCACCTTTTCCAACTATAAATAGAGGTAGCCAACAATGAACTACACGTAATGCCATCCTATATCTTTTTCAACTATATAAAAGCCCAGCAGTCAGTGAACTCCTTTAAAAGAAAGCAAAAAAACACAATTTTATTACAAACAACTAGACAATATTATGTAGCAGCCTTATTATCAGATCATACGCTCCCTATAGTAAATTCACCGGCCCCAGTCATGTTTAATGACCAGTGCTTTACTATTTATTATTATATGTAATTACCTAGATACACTTAAAGCAAACTGGTACCCAGGCTGGGATACAGTTAAGTTCCTGACAGTCGGTTCCCGACTAATGGTCAACATGTATTAGGTTGACATGTAAAAGGTCAACAGTGCTTATGGTCGACAGCTACAAAAGGTCGACTGGTGCAAATGGTCGATACACATATGGTTGGCACAATTTTTGGTGTTTTTAGCATTTAAATCAACTTTTTCATACTTTACCATCCACGTGGACTACAACTGGGAATGGTAAAATTGCCTGAAGCGAAGTGAGTCACGCGAGGGGACGCGGTACACTAATTAGGGTGCTTTGGTGGCAAAAACTACACCAAAAAATGTAAAAATGTTGTGTCATCCTTTTTTTGTGTCGATATTTCGTCATGTCGATCTTTTCATGTGCCTACCTTTTTACACTGCCTACATTTCCTATCGACCTTTTGACCCTGTCAACCTAATGCATGATGACCATTATGGCTGTCCTAATTACTTAGACCTTTTCATGTAGATCTGATGATCCATATCTAAGCAAACTACAGAAAGGGCAGTCGGCCTGATGCAGAGGTGTACGCAGTTGCGATTCAGCTGTCAAGGGAAATTATGCTAATGGCTCAAGCCCCATACACACTACCTGATCCCTGCCGACGCCGATATTGGCGGCGGCGGGGCGGGGGGGGGGGGGGGCGGCATCAGCAAGTGCATACACACTTGCCAATGCTGCTAGGACAGGCAGTGATGGCAGGGAGCGGGGGTGGTGGGTGGAACGACGGCCATGGCTGTCGTTAACAAGGCCCTCCATCATCTGTACATGTTCAGACGAGGGAGGCGGTCGTTAACGATGTGCAGGAGCGCACATTGTTAATGACATTTAGTGCACACACTGGAAGAGATTGTGAAAGATCTCGCACAGATTGGCCCTTCTAAACGAGATCTTTCACTTTCTCGTCTAGTGTGTAAAGGGCCTTCAGCCGCCTTCTTATGCACAGAGACACTCACTGCCAGCATCTCAATTCCTTTGCATTGCTCACATACGTAATGTGGAAGCATCACGAACTTCGGACCTCTGAGCTACCTCAAACTGAGCGGCTCTCCTAAGACACCGGGGCCTCTCTAACTGCAAACAAATTTGCAGTGGCTGACTAAGGAACACCCAGAAAATGATACTGACGTGTCTGCGTTTTACTTGCCACCCGCGGTTACCTCCCCCCCACCGCTGACTACCTGTCAGTCACTTTGCAAATAAATCCTCTGTGCGTAACAGTGTAAACAATCGATGTGCGTGCACAGTAGTAAAAAAAGCTCCACTGCGTCTGACATCATCATTGTGTGCACCTCTAAATCACGCCCAGTGTTAAGTTGGTGTAATGTCCGTATAAACTGCTAATTAAAAACTTGTGTAAGAGAGCTTACTCCTAGCATTTTGTTTGCCTTTATCTTGTAGCTTTATCATTCCATTACTGAATTTATTACTGGGCAAGCCCATTTGTGCTTCGTATACCCCTGCGGAATACTAACACCCCTTGGTCTCTCTTTCTGTACCTATGGATTTGTGGGACAAAATGACTAGGAAAGTTGCAGGAAGAAGACAGGCTGCAGTCCTGAGAGACCATTCATTATTTCAGATTTAATGTGGAGTAGGAACTTTTGTAATTATCTCACCTGTAACTTGAACATTTACAATTTTAACATTGTGCTTATTATTAGCCATTTATTTATAATATTCAGTATCACCCGACATACAAGGTTAAAAACATAAAAATATACAGAAGACACTCAGGGTCAGTCTCTGTGTGTATCATAAGAACATGCAATGATGGTCTCTCTTTATATAAAGGCAATTTAAATATACTGCCCAGAAACCATTATGCTAATATATAACATTATTTTTTTTTATATACAAACTTGCAGTATCTCTAATATCCCCATAGCTATCTAAGTTAACCGATCTATAAAACTATGAAGCCAAAGAGAGTTCTTCTCAGTGAGAACTCAGTCATGCATCTTCCCTTCAAATACCTCCTAGTGTAACTCTGCATGCACCACAGCGGGAAGCTTCAGATCACACTTGCAGCAATTTTCTCCAGGAGTTACCGGAGTCTATTCAGAGAAGAAGAATCTATTAGTGTCACTTACTACACAAAGCTCCTCCTATCCTATCCCTCTGGCAAGAAAGGGATAAATCTATTTCTCTCTCAGAACACTGACTTCTCTCTACATTATTTGCTGTTCTTTTAAAATAAGGTGTTTGTCCTGTTCAGTCATTACCTTGCAAATAGAATTAGTGCAGTATCCAGGATGTAGAGTATTTAGTGCATCTTCATTAGGGAGACAAAAACACTGACAGATTGAGAAAGGAAATAGAAGAGATGACAAAATTAAATGTAAGCAGGGGTTAAAGTGGGGGGGGGACGAGGTGGAACTGAGTTCCACCACCTGTAATGAAAGGGGGAACTAGTTCCTCCACCTTCATTTCCCTGCACAGTAATTCCAACAGAAAACCTGCCCCATCACCTTCATCAATAGATGATGCAGGCGGCGCCAGCGTTACTGATGAGCTGCACCCTCCTTCCCCTTCCTCAGATCCTAGTGGCTTGATGGTCCTCCTTCATAAAAGCTCACCCCTCTTGGTACTCAGACAGGCTTTGTCTGTTGGACAGCATTCAACCCCTCCTCAGGGCCCAGTGGCTTCCTTTTCTGTCAAGGCGTATGTGATGTCACGCTGTCACCACTGCTGAAGTGAAGACAAGCCATGAAGAGGAGCAGGCTCTGTGCATCTTGAAGACAAGATGAGAGGGGGCTGGAGGGATATAGGGCATGGAGCTGCTGGTGGGACACAGGCAGTGAGCTGCTAGATTGACAAAGGCAGAGATGTGTATAAGGGGCACACTGTGGGCATTATGTTTATAAGCGGCACTACTGTGGTCATTATGTGTATGGGGCACTACTATTGTGGGCATTGTGTGTAAGGGGCACTGCTACTGTGGAAATTGTGTATAAGCGGCACTTCTGTGGGCATTGTGTGTAAGGGGCACTACAACTGTGGGCATTATGTGTAAGGGGCACTACTACTATAGGAATTGTGTATAGGGGCACTGCTGTGGGTACTGTATATAAGGGGCATTACTGTGTGGCTTAACATGTATATATAGGTTACCATTGTGTAGTGCAATGTGAATAAAGGGCACTAATGAGTGATGTAACCTGAATAAGGGGCATTACTATGTGGTTTAATATGAATTAGGGCCACTACATTGGGAGTAATGTGAATAAGATTGTGCTCCTGTGTTGTGCAATTTGAATTGGGGGTACTATTATGTGACCATGCTGCTTCTTTGTGAGATCAATGTCCCTTTATAAAGTATTGGAAGTAGGGCACTAACTTATTGTGTGCAGGGGGTGCCGAAAACACTAGTACTGGCCTGGCTCCACTTAATGTGAGGGGTAGGGAGGAGGTGGCGGGATAAATGAGTTCCCCCACCTCTCCAGGACCACTTTAAGCCCTGAATGTAAGGTTATCATATATTATTTGTGGAAAACCTCAAATTTGTTAGCTGTTATAGGGAGGGTTGGGGACATATTTAGGTCCCAGGAGCATCTTCAGAAGGTGGTTTTGATTCAACAATCACTGCTATTCTGGAGTCTCCTGCATTTGTCTCCTTGTTTCTTGGTCTAATTCCAAGATCCTAGTTATCTTGAGCTATGACACATTGGGGTCTATGTACTAAGCCTTGGAGAGAGTGTATTCAATAAGAGTCGGAAAGTGCCGTCTTGTCGGAAAGACGGCAGTTTCCGACTGGAATAGGTCGGAAGGGGTTCCGACCTATTCAATACGGGCACATTTTTTCTGACAAGTCGAGAAACCCAACTTGTCGGAATGCTATCGGAAAGCAGGTGGATCGTCGGAATACCAATTGATCCATCTGCTGCTGTCGGAAATGGAGCCAAATCCGACAGGTTTTGGCCCCCTTTCCGACAAACTCAATCTGACTTGAAAACAAGTCGTATTGAGGTGAGGAGACGGGGAGTAGTGCAGCGGGCTACGGGGATCGGGGATGAGATGTACCTTGACGGCCGTCCCCGGCCAGGCACCTCTCTCCCTGCAACACCTCCCCGTGCCGCTGCAGACATCAACCTCGCTGCCAGCTCCGGCCACCGATCTCAACTCCCCCGCCGGCCGCCACACTGATCCCCCCGCCGGCTGCCACACTGTTCCCCCCACCGGCCGCCACACTGTTCCCCCAGCCGGCCGCCGCTCACTGTTCCCCCCGCCAGCCACCGCTCACTGTTTTCCCCGACGCTGCTGTCAGTGCCTGCAGCAGGACAAGACACAGGGAACGGCCAAATCCGACAGTCGGATTTGCCCGCTCTTTGAATACGGGTTGTCAGGTCCATTCCGACAACTGCATGTCGGAATGGACCCAACTCTTATTGAATATTCCCCTGTGTGGGGAGGGACGTTATGACTTCTCCCCTAGTGCTGTGGGAGCTGTTCTGCGGTTTGGAGCATCTGTTAGATGCTCAGAGCAGCAGGCTAGTGAGCTGGATCAATGTGACCCACCCACCCACTCCCTGGGGTGTTTAGTATGACTGCTGGAGTACTGTTCAGGGGGCGGGTGTGGCACAAGGTGCATCGGTGCCCTGTTGCAGGGCTGTATTTATGCACTTCTTATTATCCATACATTATTTATAGTGATTGTTGTGCCCTTGTCCACAGCATAGGAAAGCATGTTAAAGGTACAAACAGTAGATGAAAGATTTCTATGAAGAATGACAACTTTATCACAGTACACAGTAAAATCAAAACCCAGCTTAATGATACTGCTATGTTCATACTGTGTGCATGACCAACTGTATAACTATAACCATACGTAAAAGGGATTACTTATACCTAATTTTAGTGCATCTTAACAGTGGCGTAACTACTGCACCCGCAGCCCTCGCGGTGGCTTGGGGGCACAGGGCTGCGGGGGCGCCGCCACTGATTTAGCGCAGATTGACATGCGGACGAGCGTCTGCATATCAATCTGCTGTCTCCTCTCGCTAACCCTCCGCTGCGTTGATGGAAGGACACAGAGGGCACAGCGCGCGCCTCTCCTGTGTCCCTCCTGGGTCTCTGGCGGGTCTAACAAATGAAGTGCCGTTCGTGAGCTCTGATTGGCTCACGAACCGGCACTTCCTTTAACAGACCCGCCGGAGACCCAGGAGAGACACAAGAGAGGCGCGCGCTGTGCCCTCCGTGTCCCTCCATCACAAAACAGCGGGGAAGCGCGGGGGAGCGCTGGTGGGGGTGGGGGGGTTGGGAAATTTAACTGGCACTGGGGGAGCATATTCAGGGGAGGGAGAGCATATGTGGCACTGAGGGGGCATATGTGGCACTGGGGGGGGTATATGTGTACCTGGAACATGGGGGAGGGGGGCTATATTTGGCACTGGGGGCATGTGAGTACCTGGCACTGTGGGGGAATATCTGGCACTGGGGGCATATGTGGCACTGGGGGGGTATATGTGTACCTGGCACATGGGGGAGGGGGGGCAATGTTTGGCACTGGGGGCATGTGAGTACCTGGCACTGTGGGGGAATATCTGGCACTGGGGGCATATGTGGCACTGGAGGGGGTATATGTGTACCTGGCACATGTGGGGGGGGGGCTATATTTGGCACTGGGGGCATGTGAGTACCTGGCACTGTGGGGGAATATCTGGCACTGGGGGCATATGTGGCACTGGGGGCATATGTGGCACTGGGAGCACAGCCCTAGCAACAAGCATTACCCCCTAGCAACGAGCATGACACCCAGTGCATGAAACCCCTGGCAACGAGCATGACACCCAGTGCATGAAACCCCTGGCAACGAGCATGACACCCTGAGCATGAAAACCCCTGGCACCGTGCATGGAACCAAGAGCATGAAACCCCTGGCAATGAGCAGATAATTTAAAAGTAATTAGAAGCCTTACTGTAGGACTTACTGTGTAATGGGCATTACGTTGTGTGGCATAATGTATCACGGACATTGTGGTGTGTGTCATAATGTGTCACAGGCATTACGGTGTGTGGCATACTATATCACGGGCATTGTGGTATGTGGTATAATGTCTCAGGGGCATTGCAGTGTGGCATAATGTATAACGGGCATTGCGGTGTGTGGCATAGGGTATAATGGGCATTGCGGTATGTGTCACAGGCATTACGGTGTATGGTATACTATATCACGGACATTGTGATATGTGGCATAATGTCTCAGGGTCATTGCAGTGTGTGGCATAATGTATCACGGACATTACGGTGTGTGTCATAATGTGTCAGGCATTACGGTGTGTTGTATACTATATCACGGGCATTATGGTATGTGGTATAATGTTTCAGGGTCATTGCAGTGTGTGTCATAATGTGTCACAGGCATTGTATGTGCTATAATGTATCAGGGGCATTGCAGTGTGTGGCATAATGTATCACGGACATTGCGGTGTGTGTCATAATGTGTCACAGACATTGTATGTGCTATAATGTATCAGGGGCATTGCAGTGTGTAGCATAATGTATAACAGGCATTGCGATTCCTGTCATAATGTATCACAGGCATTACGGTGTGTGGCATAACGTGTCGGGGACATTACGGTGTGTGCATATTGTGTCATGTGCATTATTGTGTGTGGCATAATGTCTAAAGGCCATTGCAGTATGTGGCATAATGTATACTGGGCCTTACTATAAAGAGGAAAAATGACAAATAATGTAAAGGGCATGAATCAGGATTATTTTTCTTTCCTGTGGTGGCTAACGTCTGGGCGTGCAGGTTGCAAAACTGGGGTATAAGGTAGTCTTTTCCTGCAATGCCACGCCCCTTTATGCGAAACCATGCCCATTTCAACGAAGCCACGCCCTTTTTTGCGGCGCGCGCATGTTTGTCCCTTTACTAGTGCCAATTATGGGGGATGGGGGGGGGGGATTTTTTGGCTTGGGGGAGAAAAATTTCTAGTTACGCCACTGCATCTTAACAATGTTTCTACAGTATATGGTGGAATGCACTGTAGCACAATAGCCTAAGGCGCACATGTGAAGGAACACTGTATACAGACACTTAATGATATGGTATCTTTTTATACTGTTTTAATCCTGGATATGTTAATGCACATTTTGCTTTACATTAGCCCAAATCTGCACAATATTACTCATTTTGCTATAAAGTTAACATTTTTTACTCCTACACATTAAGCATTTATTTATTGCTTTTTTACATTTCCTGGAATATTTTTGTTAATGTATTACAGGTCATTCAAATGCAAGATATCATGTTGTATAAATAATAATAATAATAATGCTAAATTATGGAAAGTATATCTAATAATAGCATTCATTTGTAGGGAACTGCTGTTAACTAATTCCCATGTTCCTTTTCCACCTAAACACTCTATATTACAGATTGAGTATCCCATATCTAAATATTCCAAAATACAGAATATTCCGAAATACGCAATTTTTTGAGTGAGAGTGAGATAGTGAAACCTTTGTTTTTTGATGACTCAATGTACACAAACTTTGTTTAATACACAAAGTTATTAAAAATATTGTATTGAATAACCTTCAGGCTGTGTGTATAAAGTGTATTATCTCATTATGGTATGCAATTATTTCAAAATACGGAAAAATCCGATATCCAGAATACTTCTGGTCCCAAGCATTTTGGATATGGGATACTCAACCTGTAAATCATGGCATAATGTATAACACACTTAGTGACCTATTTATTAAAATTACGCACTGCGATCAATTCAACCACACGTGAGGCATATAATCGCTGGTAGCAGCAGCAGAACTCGCCCCCCTCATGGCCCAATCTTACCACGGACTCGCTGATTATTGAATGTAGTCCTGTGGGGTATAATTGTATGCAGTCCTGTGGGGGATTATTGTATGCAGTCCTGTGGGGGTTTATTGTATGCAGTCCTGTGGGGGATCATTGTATTTAGTCCTGTGGGGGATTATTGTATGTAGTCCTGTGGGGGATTATTGTATGTAGTCCTGTGGGGGATTATTGTATGCAGTCCTGTGGGGGATTATTGTATGTAATTCTGTGGGGGATTATTGTTTGTAGTCCTGTGGGAGAATATTGTATGCAGTCCTGTGGGGGATTATTGTATGTAGTCCTGTGTGGGATTATTGTATGTAATTCTGTGGGGGATTATTGTATGTAGTCCTGTGGGGGATTATTGTATGCAGTCCTGTGGGGGATTATTGTATGTAGTCCTATGGGGGATTATTGTATGCAGTCCTGTGGGGGATTATTGTATGTAGTCCTATGGGGGATTATTGTATGTAGTCCTATGGGGGATTATTGTATGCAGTCCTGTGGGGGATTATTGTATGTAGTCCTATGGGGGATTATTGTATGCAGTCCTGTGGGGGATTATTGTATGTAGTCCTATGGGGGATTTTTGTATGCAGTCCTGTGGGGGATTATTGTTTGCAGACCTGTGGGGCTGCAAACAAAAATTGGCAAGTCCGGCAATACAATTAGTGAGGCATATAGGCGAACATACTCAAGGGGGGTGAGAACATCGCCCTCTAATTGAAATGACCCCATTGAATCAATGAAAATAACTTTTCACTATAATTAACAATGTGTTATTGTGTTGCTTCGCTGCCACGGTCACACTCCTAACACTACAAATGTCATGAGAAATCAACTGACTCCACCAATATTTATTTATTAACAGTTTTTTATATAGCGCAGCAAATTCCGTTCCGCTTTACAGTTGGAAACAAGAATGATAAAACAAACTGGGTGATAACAAACAGTCATAGAGGTAGGAAGGCCCTACTCGCAAGCTTACAATCTACTGTGAAATAGGCATTGATACACAAGGATAGGTGTTACCTATTGTATGATTGTCCACCAGATTGCAAAGATTCTTGTTCGGCTGAATGATATGGTCACACAGCAATGATGAACTGGGGTCAGGAGGAAAGGAAAGGGAAGAAAGAGAAAATGTATGAAGATATGTGTCGACTGTACAGTGGCATTGTAAATGGATAGGAATGTAATTAGATAGGAAAGCTTATGAAGGTTATGTGAGCGGTTCTGGAAATTGATAAGATTGTCTGAAGAGATGAGGTTTCAGGGAACGCTTGAAGGGTTGGAGACTAGAGGAGAGTCTTTTAGTGCGCGGTAGGGCATTCCACAGAGTGGATGCAGCCCAAAGAAAGTCCTGCAATCATGCATGGGAGCAAGTAATGAGTGTGGATGAGAGACGTAGATCGTGAAGAGCGAAGAGGTTGGGAAGGAAGATATTTTGAGATAAGCAAGGAGCTATACATTGGTGTAGTTTGGTTAGAAAGCCTTGCGTGTAAGTAAAAGTATTTTGTATTGAATACGGTAGAATACAGGTAACTAATGGCGGGACTGACAGAGTGGGTCAGCATACGATGAACGTCTAGCAAAGATGACTAGCCTCGCAGCAATGTGACTTCGGTCACGTGATAAATCGGTCCCTCTGACACTACAAATATTTAAAAACATTTTAACGCAAATGGTGAAGGTAAACTGTGATCCTCAAATATGAACACTGAATGCTAACTGCAAACGTGAGACAGTTGTACCTGCATCCATGTGTGTGGTCATCCAATTCAATTACATTTCCAACTGGTTTTGGAAATTTTCCCTCATATCTTCTCTACTGTTGAATTAAGCAATGTCCTTTCACAAATCTAGATAGGAGTTCCCCTTATGCCTGGAACTCCTCCAGCCAGGGCATTATCAGCCACTAGTACTTTTTGCTTGAGGCAGGGGTGGTTTAATAGGGGTGGGGGTCTGTGTGCAGACCCTCTCCTCTTTGTAGCATTGTGCCAGAGTCTACTAAGCATTCGCAGGTTTCCAGAAGCTTGGCACCAGCCAATTTCCCAGTAAAATCTTTACTGTGCATGCACAAATCACCAGGAAAATGACCACGGTGCCATTTTGGCGTAATCTCTGCTGCAGCGCCGAAGCGGGACACCGTTGAGGTAAATAATTAAACATGGGTGCAGGGTAGGCAGTGTGGGGCTCCTCTGCATCCATTATAGATATGCCAGTGGCTTCAGGGATTACCACTTAAAATAAAATCCTGGATGTTTGTTAACTAAATAATAGTTTCCCTGGCCAATTTTTACTTTTCATTATCTCAGCTGACATAACTCACTTAACAACTTGGCAGGAATATGGCTATTTAGAGTTCTTAACTATTGATTTGTGTTCCATTCATCACATGCTCTCCTTCACACAAGGTTGAATTGTTGTTTTTTTCCACATTTTTCTCTGTGAGTCTATGATAACTATTTTTTCCTTTCCCGCAGTGAAGTGAGTAATAAAAGATGATATGAATGTACAACAGAAAAGAGAAGAAATAACAGCCATCATCACCACAAATAAAGTCCGGATTCTACCATGCCCTGCACTGTTCTTGCAAAGTTTGAAATGAATGCTGACATTTCGGGAACAAAGGCACGAAGAAAGGATATGATCATCAGCCAATGTACTGACCAAGTACCCTGAGAAAACAATTGACTTGAAGTTAAGCTTTTTAAAAGTATTTTGTTGAGTAAGTGACTTTTATATGGAATGGTAATGAGTTTTTCAGAAATGGCTTAAAGTACACAAAGAAAATGTTCTGTGTGAGAATGGAAACTGTGATATCATTTAGTAAAAAAAAATCTACAATATAATGAATCTTCCTTAATGCTGATCCAAGGCCAATCCATGACAATAATATTGTGGGAAAGTTTTGCAAATTCTGACTACAATTATGTTTTTTGCTCATCAGATGGTTTAGAAACCCAACATTATAGTATAAACCTTGTGTCTCAACATACAGTATCATTTTTTTTTTTGCAACCAAGGATGACTAAATATGTATTCTAAATACATATTACTGCATGCAGTAAAATAAAACACACTACCAGTATATGGGTATACCCGGGTAGTATTAGTTCCACTGTAAACTGCAGTAAAGTTTGGGCCCATTTATTGATTAGCCCTTTTCTATGTGTGAGTTCACATACTGTAGAAGCAACCTTCTAGTAAACATTACTCTTTGAGATCCTCACGCATGGGCTATGTTGCTTTAATCCGTATGTATGAAACACCTGTTTGCAGTTTGCAAGTTTAATTAGTTATAACTTTTGAGCTTTTAAACGGAATAAAGTCTATAGTCTGTGCCTCACAGGTGTTTCTACAGAAAACAGTCTTTCTCCCTTTGCAACAATGTCCCAGATGAGATGAAGATTAGCTTTGCAAGAGATTTGACTAGGCAGTAGGCTGTTTAATGTCTGAAGGTTAAAAGTCAATACCGCATTCAGCCACTATATGGTGCTTGTATAATTATAGTAATAAGTTTGATAGCCAGCATCCATTATAATACAGGAGAGATAAGTGTAAGCCTCTGATTCTTAGCCTCTGATTCTAATTCTGAGCTGCCTGTCATGACACTGCGGAGTGGCTGGTGTTATGTCCTGATGTACATATCTTTACTTCAATGAATCATGCAGTATGAAGATTGTGTATTTTATTTCTTATTGGTAAGTAGTATTTGCATGGTTACAGATAGACATCAACTCCACATGCTGCTCTCCTTCTCCTTACTCTCCTTCTACTTCCTACTTCCTTCTACTTCCTGATAGTGATGAGCGGGTTCGGATCCTCGGAATCCGACCCGCCCGAACTTCACCTTTTTTTTACACGGGTCCGAGCGACTCGGATCCTCCCGCCTTGCTCGGTTAACCCGAGCGCGCCCGAATGTCATCATCCCGCTGTCGGATTCTCGCGAGACTCGGATTCTATATAAGGAACCGCGCGTCGCCGCCATTTTCACACGTGCATTGAGATTGATAGGGAGAGGACGTGGCTGGCGTCCTCTCCGTTATAGTAGAACACAGAGTGACTTAGTTAGTTATAATTGTGGGGAGGATTGGGGACGGGGAGCAGCTGTTAGGGAGTACAGTGCAGGGTTTTGATTATACCACCAGTGAGTTTAATCCTTTGTTTCTCTGCCTGAAAAAAACGCCCTGACCAACATATCTGTGCTCACTCAGTGTGCTGCACTGCTGCATGATATATCTGTGCTGAGTGCACTGCTCTGCTCACACTGCCTAATTGTGGGGACTGGGGAGCAGTTATAGCAGGAGTACAGTGCACAGTTTTGCTGACAGTGACCACCAGTCCAGTATACGTTTGTCTGCCTGAAAAACACTCCTGTGTTTTTTTTTCTTTTTCTTCATACTAGTTTAGCAGTCTGCTGACAGTGTCCACCAGGTCCGTTATACAGTATATTATATATATAAGCAGCAGTACGGTAGGCCACAGCTGTACCTACCTCTGTGTCGTCAGTGCACTCGTCGTCCATAAGTAATATAATACTATACTATCCATCCATCTACATTGTATACCTGTGGTGTTTTTTTTTCTTCATACTAGTTTAGCAGTCTGCTGACAGTGTCCACCAGGTCCGTTATACAGTATATTATATATATAAGCAGCAGTACGGTAGGCCACGGCTGTACCTACCTCTGTGTCATCAGTGCACTCGTCGTCCATAAGTAATATAATACTATACTATCCATCCATCTACATTGTATACCTGTGTTGTTGTTTTTTTCTTCATACTAGTTTAGCAGTCTGCTGACAGTGTCCACCAGGTCCGTTATACAGTATATTATATATATAAGCAGCAGTACGGTAGGCCACGGCTGTACCTACCTCTGTGTCGTCACTCGTCGTCCATAAGTAATATAATACTATACTATCCATCCATCTACATTGTATACCTGTGGTGTTTTTTTTTTCTTCATACTAGTTTAGCAGTCTGCTGACAGTGTCCACCAGGTCCGTTATACAGTATATTATATATATAAGCAGCAGTACGGTAGGCCACGGCTGTACCTACCTCTGTGTCGTCAGTGCACTCGTCGTCCATAAGTAATATAATACTATACTATCCATCCATCTACATTGTATACCTGTGTTGTTGTTTTTTTCTTCATACTAGTTTAGCAGTCTGCTGACAGTGTCCACCAGGTCCGTTATACAGTATATTATATATATAAGCAGCAGTACGGTAGGCCACGGCTGTACCTACCTCTGTGTCGTCACTCGTCGTCCATAAGTAATATAATACTATACTATCCATCCATCTACATTGTATACCTGTGGTGTTTTTTTCTTCTTCATCCTAGTTTAGCAGTCTGCTAACAGTGTCCACCAGGTCCGTTATACAGTATATTATATATATAAGCAGCAGTACGGTAGGCCACGGCTGTACCTATCTCTGTGTCGTCACTCGTCGTCCATAAGTAATATAATACTATACTATCCATCCATCTACATTGTATACCTGTGGTGTTTTTTTTTTCTTCATACTAGTTTAGCAGTCTGCTGACAGTGTCCACCAGGTCCGTTATACAGTATATTATATATATAAGCAGCAGTACGGTAGGCCACGGCTGTACCTACCTCTGTGTCGTCACTCGTCGTCCATAAGTAATATAATACTATACTATCCATCCATCTACATTGTATACCTGTGGTGTTTTTTTTTTCTTCATACTAGTTTAGCAGTCTGCTGACAGTGTCCACCAGGTCCGTTATACAGTATATTATATATATAAGCAGCAGTACGGTAGGCCACGGCTGTACCTACCTCTGTGTCATCACTCGTCGTCCATAAGTAATATAATACTATACTATCCATCCATCTACATTGTATACCTGTGTTGTTGTTTTTTTCTTCATACTAGTTTAGCAGTCTGCTGACAGTGTCCACCAGGTCCGTTATACAGTATATTATATATATATAAGCAGCAGTACGGTAGACCACGGCTGTACCTACCTGTGTCGTCACTCGTCGTCCATAAGTAATATAATACTATACTATCCATCCATCTACATTGTATACGTGTGGTGTTTTTTTTTCTTCATCTTAGTTTAGCAGTCTGCTGACAGTGTCCACCAGGTCCGTTATACAGTATATTATATATATAAGCAGCAGTACGGTAGGCCACGGCTGTACCTACCTCTGTGTCGTCAGTGCAGTCGTCGTCCATAAGTAATATAATACTATACTATCCATCCATCTACATTGTATACCTGTGGTGTTTTTTTTTTCTTCATACTAGTTTAGCAGTCTGCTGACAGTGTCCACCAGGTCCGTTATACAGTATATTATATATATATAAGCAGCAGTACGGTAGGCCACGGCTGTACCTACCTCTGTGTCGTCACTCGTCGTCCATAAGTAATATAATACTATACTATCCATCCATCTACATTGTATACCTGTGGTGTTTTTTTTATTCTTCATCCTAGTTTAGCAGTCTGCTGACAGTGTCCACCAGGTCCGTTATACAGTATATTATATATATAAGCAGCAGTACGGTAGGCCACGGCTGTACCTACCTCTGTGTCGTCACTGGTCGTCCATAAGTAATATAATACTATACTATCCATCCATCTACATTGTATACCTGTGGTGTTTTTATTTTCTTCATACTAGTTCAGCAGTCTGCTGATAGTGTCCACCAGGTCCGTTATACAGTATATTATATATATATAAGCAGCAGTACGGTAGGCCACGGCTCTACCTACCTCTGTGTCATCACTGGTCGTCCATAAGTAATATAATACTATACTATCCATCCATCTACATTGTATACCTGTGGTGTTTTTTTTTTCTTCATACTAGTTTAGCAGTCTGCTGACAGTGTCCACCAGGTCCGTTATACAGTATATTATATATATAAGCAGCAGTACGGTAGGCCACAGCTGTACCTACCTCTGTGTCATCACTCGTCGTCCATAAGTAATATAATACTATACTATCCATCCATCTACATTGTATACCTGTGGTGTTTTTTTTTTCTTCATACTAGTTTAGCAGTCTGCTGACAGTGTCCACCAGGTCCGTTATACAGTATATTATATATATAAGCAGCAGTACGGTAGGCCACGGCTGTACCTACCTCTGTGTCGTCAGTGCACTCGTCGTCCATAAGTAATATAATACTATACTATCCATCCATCTACATTGTATACCTGTGGTGTTTTTTTTCCTTCATACTAGTTTAGCAGTCTGCTGACAGTGTCCACCAGGTCCGTTATACAGTATATTATATATATAAGCAGCAGTACGGTAGGCCACGGCTGTACCTACCTCTGTGTCATCAGTGCACTCGTCGTCCATAAGTAATATAATACTATACTATCCATCCATCTACATTGTATACCTGTGTTGTTGTTTTTTTCTTCATACTAGTTTAGCAGTCTGCTGACAGTGTCCACCAGGTCCGTTATACAGTATATTATATATATAAGCAGCAGTACGGTAGGCCACGGCTGTACCTACCTCTGTGTCGTCACTCGTCGTCCATAAGTAATATAATACTATACTATCCATCCATCTACATTGTATACCTGTGGTGTTTTTTTTTTCTTCATACTAGTTTAGCAGTCTGCTGACAGTGTCCACCAGGTCCGTTATACAGTATATTATATATATAAGCAGCAGTACGGTAGGCCACGGCTGTACCTACCTCTGTGTCGTCACTCGTCGTCCATAAGTAATATAATACTATACTATCCATCCATCTACATTGTATACCTGTGGTGTTTTTTTTTTCTTCATACTAGTTTAGCAGTCTGCTGACAGTGTCCACCAGGTCCGTTATACAGTATATTATATATATAAGCAGCAGTACGGTAGGCCACGGCTGTACCTACCTCTGTGTCGTCACTCGACGTCCATAAGTAATATAATACTATACTATCCATCCATCTACATTGTATACCTGTGGTGTTTTTTTTTTTTTCATCCTAGTTTAGCAGTCTGCTAACAGTGTCCACCAGGTCCGTTATACAGTATATTATATATATAAGCAGCAGTACGGTAGGCCACGGCTGTACCTACCTCTGTGTCGTCACTCGTCGTCCATAAGTAATATAATACTATACTATCCATCCATCTACATTGTATACCTGTGGTGTTTTTTTTTTCTTCATACTAGTTTAGCAGTCTGCTGACAGTGTCCACCAGGTCCGTTATACAGTATATTATATATATAAGCAGCAGTACGGTAGGCCACGGCTGTATCTACCTCTGTGTCGTCATTCGTCGTCCATAAGTAATATAATACTATACTATCCATCCATCTACATTGTATACCTGTGGTGTTTTTTTTTTCTTCATACTAGTTTAGCAGTCTGCTGACAGTGTCCACCAGGTCCGTTATACAGTATATTATATATATAAGCAGCAGTACGGTAGGCCACGGCTGTACCTACCTCTGTGTCATCACTCGTCGTCCATAAGTAATATAATACTATACTATCCATCCATCTACATTGTATACCTGTGGTGATTTTTTTATTCTTCATCCTAGTTTAGCAGTCTGCTGACAGTGTCCACCAGGTCCGTTATACAGTATATTATATATATAAGCAGCAGTACGGTAGGCCACGGCTGTACCTACCTCTGTGTCGTCACTGGTCGTCCATAAGTAATATAATACTATACTATCCATCCATCTACATTGTATACCTGTGGTGTTTTTATTTTCTTCATACTAGTTCAGCAGTCTGCTGATAGTGTCCACCAGGTCCGTTATACAGTATATTATATATATAAGCAGCAGTACGGTAGGCCACGGCTCTACCTACCTCTGTGTCGTCACTGGTCGTCCATAAGTAATATAATACTATACTATCCATCCATCTACATTGTATACCTGTGGGTTTTTTTTTCTTCATACTAGTTTAGCAGTCTGCTGACAGTGTCCACCAGGTCCGTTATACAGTATATTATATATATAAGCAGCAGTACGGTAGGCCACAGCTGTACCTACCTCTGTGTCATCACTCGTCGTCCATAAGTAATATAATACTATACTATCCATCCATCTACATTGTATACCTGTGGTGTTTTTTTTTTTCTTCATACTAGTTTAGCAGTCTGCTGACAGTGTCCACCAGGTCCGTTATACAGTATGTTATATATATAAGCAGCAGTACGGTAGGCCACGGCTGTACCTACCTCTGTGTCGTCAGTGCACTCGTCGTCCATAAGTAATATAATACTATACTATCCATCCATCTACATTGTATACCTGTGGTGTTTTTTTTTTCTTCATACTAGTTTAGCAGTCTGCTGACAGTGTCCACCAGGTCCGTTATACAGTATATTATATATATATAAGCAGCAGTACGGTAGGCCACGGCTGTACCTACCTCTGTGTCGTCACTGGTCGTCCATAAGTAATATAATACTATACTATCCATCCATCTACATTGTATACCTGTGTTGTTGTTTTTTTCTTCATACTAGTTTAGCAGTCTGCTGACAGTGTCCACCAGGTCCGTTATACAGTATATTATATATATATAAGCAGCAGTACGGTAGACCACGGCTGTACCTACCTGTGTCGTCACTCGTCGTCCATAAGTAATATAATACTATACTATCCATCCATCTACATTGTATACCTGTGGTGTTTTTTTTTTCTTCATCTTAGTTTAGCAGTCTGCTGACAGTGTCCACCAGGTCCGTTATACAGTATATTATATATATAAGCAGCAGTACGGTAGGCCACGGCTGTACCTACCTCTGTGTCGTCAGTGCAGTCGTCGTCCATAAGTAATATAATACTATACTATCCATCCATCTACATTGTATACCTGTGGTGTTTTTTTTTTCTTCATACTAGTTTAGCAGTCTGCTGACAGTGTCCACCAGGTCCGTTATACAGTATATTATATATATATAAGCAGCAGTACGGTAGGCCACGGCTGTACCTACCTCTGTGTCGTCACTCGTCGTCCATAAGTAATATAATACTATACTATCCATCCATCTACATTGTATACCTGTGGTGTTTTTTTTATTCTTCATCCTAGTTTAGCAGTCTGCTGACAGTGTCCACCAGGTCCGTTATACAGTATATTATATATATAAGCAGCAGTACGGTAGGCCACGGCTGTACCTACCTCTGTGTCGTCACTGGTCGTCCATAAGTAATATAATACTATACTATCCATCCATCTACATTGTATACCTGTGGTGTTTTTATTTTCTTCATACTAGTTCAGCAGTCTGCTGATAGTGTCCACCAGGTCCGTTATACAGTATATTATATATATATAAGCAGCAGTACGGTAGGCCACGGCTCTACCTACCTCTGTGTCGTCACTGGTCGTCCATAAGTAATATAATACTATACTATCCATCCATCTACATTGTATACCTGTGGTGTTTTTTTTCTTCTTCATACTAGTTTAGCAGTCTGCTGACAGTGTCCACCAGGTCCGTTATACAGTATATTATATATATAAGCAGCAGTACGGTAGGCCACAGCTGTACCTACCTCTGTGTCATCACTCGTCGTCCATAAGTAATATAATACTATACTATCCATCCATCGACATTGTATACCTGTGGTGTTTTTTTTTTCTTCATACTAGTTTAGCAGTCTGCTGACAGTGTCCACCAGGTCCGTTATACAGTATATTATATATATAAGCAGCAGTACGGTAGGCCACGGCTGTACCTACCTCTGTGTCGTCAGTGCACTCGTCGTCCATAAGTAATATAATACTATACTATCCATCCATCTACATTGTATACCTGTGGTGTTTTTTTTCCTTCATACTAGTTTAGCAGTCTGCTGACAGTGTCCACCAGGTCCGTTATACAGTATATTATATATATAAGCAGCAGTACGGTAGGCCACGGCTGTACCTACCTCTGTGTCATCAGTGCACTCGTCGTCCATAAGTAATATAATACTTTACTATCCATCCATCTACATTGTATACCTGTGTTGTTGTTTTTTTCTTCATACTAGTTTAGCAGTCTGCTGACAGTGTCCACCAGGTCCGTTATACAGTATATTATATATATAAGCAGCAGTACGGTAGGCCACGGCTGTACCTACCTCTGTGTCGTCACTCGTCGTCCATAAGTAATATAATACTATACTATCCATCCATCTACATTGTATACCTGTGGTGTTTTTTTTTTCTTCATACTAGTTTAGCAGTCTGCTGACAGTGTCCACCAGGTCCGTTATACAGTATATTATATATATAAGCAGCAGTACGGTAGGCCACGGCTGTACCTACCTCTGTGTCGTCACTCGTCGTCCATAAGTAATATAATACTATACTATCCATCCATCTACATTGTATACCTGTGGTGTTTTTTTTTTCTTCATACTAGTTTAGCAGTCTGCTGACAGTGTCCACCAGGTCCGTTATACAGTATATTATATATATAAGCAGCAGTACGGTAGGCCACGGCTGTACCTACCTCTGTGTCGTCACTCGTCGTCCATAAGTAATATAATACTATACTATCTACTATCCATCCATCTACATTGTATACCTGTGGTGTTTTTTTTTTCTTCATCCTAGTTTAGCAGTCTGCTAACAGTGTCCACCAGGTCCGTTATACAGTATATTATATATATAAGCAGCAGTACGGTAGGCCACGGCTGTACCTACCTCTGTGTCGTCACTCGTCGTCCATAAGTAATATAATACTATACTATCCATCCATCTACATTGTATACCTGTGGTGTTTTTTTTTTCTTCATACTAGTTTAGCAGTCTGCTGACAGTGTCCACCAGGTCCGTTATACAGTATATTATATATATAAGCAGCAGTACGGTAGGCCACGGCTGTACCTACCTCTGTGTCGTCATTCGTCGTCCATAAGTAATATAATACTATACTATCCATCCATCTACATTGTATACCTGTGGTGGTTTTTTTTTCTTCATACTAGTTTAGCAGTCTGCTGACAGTGTCCACCAGGTCCGTTATACAGTATATTATATATATAAGCAGCAGTACGGTAGGCCACGGCTGTACCTACCTCTGTGTCATCACTCGTCGTCCATAAGTAATATAATACTATACTATCCATCCATCTACATTGTATACCTGTGGTTTTTTTTTTTCTTCATACTAGTTTAGCAGTCTGCTGACAGTGTCCACCAGGTCCGTTATACAGTATATTATATATATAAGCAGCAGTACGGTAGGCCACAGCTGTACCTACCTCTGTGTCATCACTCGTCGTCCATAAGTAATATAATACTATACTATCCATCCATCTACATTGTATACCTGTGGTGTTTTTTTTTTTCTTCATACTAGTTTAGCAGTCTGCTGACAGTGTCCACCAGGTCCGTTATACAGTATGTTATATATATAAGCAGCAGTACGGTAGGCCACGGCTGTACCTACCTCTGTGTCGTCAGTGCACTCGTCGTCCATAAGTAATATAATACTATACTATCCATCCATCTACATTGTATACCTGTGGTGTTTTTTTTTTTCTTCATACTAGTTTAGCAGTCTGCTGACAGTGTCCACCAGGTCCGTTATACAGTATATTATATATATATAAGCAGCAGTACGGTAGGCCACGGCTGTACCTACCTCTGTGTCGTCACTCGTCGTCCATAAGTAATATAATACTATACTATCCATCCATCTACATTGTATACCTGTGGTGTTTTTTTTATTCTTCATCCTAGTTTAGCAGTCTGCTGACAGTGTCCACCAGGTCCGTTATACAGTATATTATATATATAAGCAGCAGTACGGTAGGCCATGGCTGTACCTACCTCTGTGTCATCACTGGTCGTCCATAAGTAATATAATACTATACTATCCATCCATCTACATTGTATACCTGTGGTGTTTTTATTTTCTTCATACTAGTTCAGCAGTCTGCTGATAGTGTCCACCAGGTCCGTTATACAGTATATTATATATATATAAGCAGCAGTACGGTAGGCCACGGCTCTACCTACCTCTGTGTCGTCACTGGTCGTCCATAAGTAATATAATACTATACTATCCATCCATCTACATTGTATACCTGTGGTGTTTTTTTTTTCTTCATACTAGTTTAGCAGTCTGCTGACAGTGTCCACCAGGTCCGTTATACAGTATATTATATATATAAGCAGCAGTACGGTAGGCCACAGCTGTACCTACCTCTGTGTCATCACTCGTCGTCCATAAGTAATATAATACTATACTATCCATCCATCCATCTACATTGTATACCTGTGGTGTTTTTTTTTTCTTCATACTAGTTTAGCAGTCTGCTGACAGTGTCCACCAGGTCCGTTATACAGTATGTTATATATATAAGCAGCAGTACGGTAGGCCACGGCTGTACCTACCTCTGTGTCGTCAGTGCACTCGTCGTCCATAAGTAATATAATACTATACTATCCATCCATCTACATTGTATACCTGTGTTGTTGTTTTTTTCTTCATACTAGTTTAGCAGTCTGCTGACAGTGTCCACCAGGTCCGTTATACAGTATATTATATATATAAGCAGCAGTACGGTAGGCCGCGGCTGTACCTACCTCTGTGTCGTCACTCGTCGTCCATAAGTAATATAATACTATACTATCCATCCATCTACATTGTATACCTGTGGTGTTTTTTTTATTCTTCATCCTAGTTTAGCAGTCTGCTGACAGTGTCCACCAGGTCCGTTATACAGTATATTATATATATAAGCAGCAGTACGGTAGGCCACGGCTGTACCTACCTCTGTGTCGTCACTGGTCGTCCATAAGTAATATAATACTATACTATCCATCCATCTACATTGTATACCTGTGGTGTTTTTATTTTCTTCATACTAGTTTAGCAGTCTGCTGACAGTGTCCACCAGGTCCGTTATACAATATATTATATATATAAGCAGCAGTACGGTAGGCCACGGCTGTACCTACCTCTGTGTCGTCACTCGTCGTCCATAAGTGATATAATACTATACTATCCACCCATCTACATTGTATACCTGTGGTGGCTTTTAGTTGTGCGCAAAATATGGAGAACAAAAATGTGGAGGTTAAAAAAATAGGGAAAGATCAAGATCCACTTCCACCTCGTGCTGAAGCTGCTGCCACTAGTCATGGCCGAGACGATGAAATGCCATCAAAGTCGTCTGCCAAGGCCGATGCCCAATGTCAAAGTACAGAGCATGTAAAATCCAAAACACAAAAGATCAGTAAAAAAATAACCCAAAAATCAAAATTAAAAGCGTCTGAGGAGAAGCGTAAACTTGCCAATATGCCATTTACGACACGGAGTGGCAAGGAACGGCTGAGGCCCTGGCCTATGTTCATGGCTAGTGGTTCAGCTTCACATGAGGATGGAAGCACTCATCCTCTCGCTAGAAAAGACTTGCGGCAAAAGCACAGCAAAGAACTGTGCGTTCTTCGAAATCCCAAATCCCAAAGGAGAGTCCAATTGTGTCGGTTGCGATGCCTGACCTTCCCAACACTGGACGGGAAGAGCTTGCGCCTTCCACCATTTGCACGCCCCCTGCAAGTGTTGAAAGGAGCACCCGCAGTCCAGTTCCTGATAGTGAAATTGAAGATGTCAGTGTTGAAGTACACCAGGATGAGGATATGGGTGTTGCTGGCGCTGGGGAGGAAATTGACAAGGAGGATTCTGATGGTGAGGTGGTTTGTTTAAGTCAGGCACCCGGGGAGACACCTGTTGTCCATGGGAGGAATATGGCCATTGACATGCCTGGTGAAAATACCAAAAAAATCAGCTCTTCAGTGTGGAAGTATTTCAACAGAAATGCGGACAACAGGTGTCAAGCCGTGTGTTGCCTTTGTCAAGCTGTAATAAGTAGGGGTAAGGACGTTAACCACCTCGGAACATCCTCCCTTATACGTCACCTGCAGCGCATACATAATAAGTCAGTGACAAGTTCAAAAACTTTGGGCGACAGCGGAAGCAGTCCACTGACCAGTAAATCCCTTCCTCTTGTAACCAAGCTCGCGCAAACCACACCACCAACTCCCTCAGTGTCAATTTCCTCCTTACCCAGGAAAGCCAATAGTCCTGCAGGCCATGTCACTGGCAAGTCTGACGAGTCCTCTCCTGCCTGGGATTCCTCTGATGCATCCTTGAGTGTAACGCCTACTGCTGCTGGCGCTGCTGTTGTTGCTGCTGGGAGTCGATCGTCATCCCAGAGGGGAAGTCGGAAGACCACTTGTACTACTTCCAGTAAGCAATTGACTGTCCAACAGTCCTTTGCGAGGAAGAAGAAATATCACAGCAGTCATCCTGTTGCAAAGCGGATAACTGAGGCCTTGACAACTATGTTGGTATTAGACGTGCGTCCAGTATCCGCCGTTAGTTCACAAGGAACTAGACAATTGCTTGAGGTAGTGTGCCCCCGTTACCAAATACCATCTAGGTTCCACTTCTCTAGGTAGGCGATACCGAGAATGTACACGGACGTCAGAAAAAGACTCACCAGTGTCCTAAAAAATGCAGTTGTACCCAATGTCCACTTAACCACGGACATGTGGACAAGTGGAGCAGGGCAGACTCAGGACTACATGACTGTGACAGCCCACTGGGTAGATGTATTGCCTCCCGCTGCAAGAACAGCAGCGGCGGCACCAGTAGCAGCATCTCGCAAACGCCAACTCGTTCCTAGGCAGGCTACGCTTTGTATCACCGCTTTCCAGAATACGCACACAGCTGAAAACCTCTTACGGCAACTGAGGAAGATCATCGCAGAATGGCTTACCCCAATTGGACTCTCCTGGGGATTTGTGACATCGGACAACGCCAGCAATATTGTGCGTGCATTACACCTGGGCAAATTCCAGCACGTCCCATGTTTTGCACATACCTTGAATTTGGTGGTGCAGAATTATTTAAAAAACGACAGGGGCATGCAAGAGATGCTGTCGGTGGCCAGAAGAATTGCGGGCCACTTTCGGCGTACAGGCACCGCGTACAGAAGACTGGAGCACCATCAAAAACACCTGAACCTGCCCTGCCATCATCTGAAGCAAGAGGTGGTAACGAGGTGGAATTCAACCCTCTATATGCTTCAGAGGATGGAGGAGCAGCAAAAGGCCATTCAAGCCTATACATCTGGCCATGATATAGGCAAAGGAGGTGGAATGCACCTGTCTCAAGCGCAGTGGAGAATGATTTCAACGTTGTGCAAGTTTCTGCAACCTTTTGAACTTGCCACACGTGAAGTCAGTTCAGACACTGCCAGCCTGAGTCAGGTCATTCCCCTCATCAGGCTTTTGCAGAAGAAGCTGGAGGCATTGAAGGAGGAGCTAAAACAGAGCGATTCCGCTAGGCATGTGGGACTTGTGGATGGAGCCCTTCATTCGCTTAACCAGGATTCACGGGTGGTCAATCTGTTGAAATCAGAGCACTACATTTTGGCCACCGTGCTCGATCCTAGATTTAAAACCTACGTTGGATCTCTCTTTCCGGCAGACACAAGTCTGCAGAGGTTCAAAGAACTGCTGGTGAGAAAATTGTCAAGTCAAGCGGAACGCAACCCGTCAACATCTCCTCCTTCACATTCTCCCGCAACTGGGGGTGCGAGGAAGAGGCTACGAATTCCGAGCCCACCCGCTGGCGGTGATGCAGGGCAGTCTGGAGCGACTGCTGATGCTGACATCTGGTCCGGACTGAAGGACCTGCCAACGATTACTGACATGTCGTCTACTGTCACTGCATATGATTCTCTCACCATTGAAAGAATGGTGGAGGATTATATGAGTGACCGCATCCAAGTAGGCACGTCAGACAGTCCGTACGTATACTGGCAGGAAAAAGAGGCAATTTGGAGGCCCTTGCACAAACTGGCTTTATTCTACCTAAGTTGCCCTCCCTCCAGTGTGTACTCCGAAAGAGTGTTTAGTGCCGCCGCTCACCTTGTCAGCAATCGGCGTACGAGGTTACTTCCAGAAAATGTGGAGAAGATGATGTTCATTAAAATGAATTATAATCAATTCCTCCATGGAGACATTCACCATCAGCAATTGCCTCCAGAAAGTACACGGGGACCTTAGATGGTGGATTCCAGTGGGGACGAATTAATAATCTGTGAGGAGGGGGATGTACACAGTGAAAGGGGTGATGAATCGGACGATGATGATGAGGTGGACATCTTGCCTCTGTAGAGCCAGTTTGTGCAAGGAGAGATTGCTTCTTTTTTGGTGGGGGCCCAAACCAACCAGTCATTTCAGTCACAGTCGTGTGGCAGACCCTGTCGCTGAAATGATGGGTTGGTTAAAGTGTGCATGTCCTGTTTATACAACATAAGGGTGGGTGGGAGGGCCCAAGAACAATTCCATCTTGCACCTCTTTTTTCTTTCATTTTTCTTTGCGTTATGTGCTGTTTGGGGAGTATTTTTTGGAAGGGCCATCCTGCCTGACACTGCAGTGCCACTCCTAGATGGGCCAGGTGTTTGTGTCGGCCACTAGGGGCGCTTAGCTTACTCACACAGCTACCTCATTGCGCCTCTTTTTTTCTTTGCGTCATGTGCTGTTTGGGGAGTATTTTTTGGAAGGGCCATCCTGCGTGAGATGGGCCAGGTGTTTGTGCCAGCCACTAGGGTCGCTTAGCTTACTCACACAGCTACCTCATTGCGCCTCTTTTTTTCTTTGCGTCATGTGCTGTTTGGGGAGTATTTTTTGGAAGGGCCATCCTGCCTGACACTGCAGTGCCACTCCTAGATGGGCCAGGTGTTTGTGTCGGCCACTTGGGTCGCTTAGCTTACTCACACAGCTACCTCATTGCGCCTCTTTTTTTCTTTGCGTCATGTGCTGTTTGGGGAGTATTTTTTGGAAGGGCCATCCTGCGTGACACTGCAGTGCCACTCCTAGATGGGCCAGGTGTTTGTGTCGGCCACTAGGGTCGCTTAGCTTACTCACACAGCTACCTCATTGCGCCTCTTTTTTTCTTTGCGTCATGTGCTGTTTGGGGAGTATTTTTTGGAAGGGCCATCCTGCCTGACACTGCAGTGCCACTCCTAGATGGGCCAGGTGTTTGTGTCGGCCACTAGGGTCGCTTAGCTTACTCACACAGCTACCTCATTGCGCCTCTTTTTTTCTTTGCGTCATGTGCTGTTTGGGGAGTATTTTTTGGAACGGCCATCCTGCCTGACACTGCAGTGCCACTCCTAGATGGGCCAGGTGTTTGTGTCGGCCACTTGTGTCGCTTAGCTTAGCCATCCAGCGACCTCGGTGCAAATTTTAGGACTAAAAATAATATTGTCAGGCGTGAGGTGTTCAGAATAGACTGGAAATGAGTGTAAATTATGGTTATTGAGGTTAATAATAATATGGGATCAAAATGACCCCCAAATTCAATGATTTAAGCTGTTTTTTAGGGTTTTTTGAAAAAAACACCCGAATCCAAAACACACCCGAATCCGACAAAAAAAATTCAGTGAGGTTTTGCCAAAACGCGTTCGAACCCAAAACACGGCCGCGGAACCGAACCCATAACCAAAACACAAAACCCGAAAAATTTCCGGTGCACATCACTACTTCCTGATCACATGTTCATCTGTGCAGCCAGATTCTTAAAGGTACACTACTTCATCTAGCTAATGCACATAAACTATCTTCATAGATACTACAGCTGGCAATCAGTAAAAGTTAGGTTGTGACAGCAATACTCCTAAACTCTGCAGGAAAGGGGTTGTAATGTGTTTGCTTTGCTCTCACCCTCCAGCTGTTCAGTCCCTCCTTTCTCTCAACTGCTCACTCTGCTAGCTGCTGCTGCCTGTAGCTACTCCCCCGACTCCACCCTGCACTCTTCTATTGGTGGCTAGTGGATGCACTCTCTCACTCCTGTCACTGAAGCTGGCTCTTTCAGCACAGGGCCACTCTCTGCCGCAGCTGCCCAGGTGTCACCTCCACTCAGTCAGCCAGCATCAGCACCCATCCTGGCACCACTTTCCCACTGCTCATTGCCAGTGCCTGTCTACAGCTCTATGGCAATAGCACTATGAGCGGGCAGATACTCTAAGGACAGGGGGACTTAATTCAGACTGGTAGCTGTGGCTCCGGACTTGCTTCCCTGCTCTGTATTTAATACCCCCCCCCCCCACGTGCCATGCTGCATGTTTCCAACTCACATGTTTCCAGCTATGGCAGCCAGGTCACAGGGGAGGCAAGCACTAAAGGAAGGGATCACCAGACTGGCTGTCAGCTGTAACTGACAGCTATTGTATACACTGCAGTGCCCCATCTAAAGCCCCACCCATTGGCAGTCACCCAATCTCACTCTGGGTGATGGGCCTGGGTGATAGGCTCCTCCCACTGGCAATCACCTACTGGTTGATTGACAGCTAGGAGTGACAGAAATTACTAGAATGTTCCCTCAGTCGCTGGCCACCAAGATGTAAATACATACATGTCAATAGTACACATCAGTGAAATGTAAATAAATAAATGATTACATTTTTAATAAATATACAGTATACATGTTTTCTTTTATAATCCTCTGAGGTGTAAATACATTAAAATAACCATTTATAAATATATCTTTCTGCTGCGGGGTACACTGGGCTCCACAAGGAATGGACAATGGGCTTCACATGGAATGGACAATGGGGTGTAGAGTAGGATCTTGATCCGAGGCACCAACAGGCTCAAAGCTTTGACTGTTCCCAGAATGCATAGCGCCGCCTCCTATATCACCCCACCTCACTGCACAGGATCTCAGTTTTGTAGTTGGTGCTGCAGTAGCAGGCACTTAACAGAGGGGCTGCTCCAGGCAGCCCCTCTGTTAAGAGCTTTTTTTCTGAGGAAAAAAGTGAAGACTTCAAGTGCAGCAGCAGTGTTACATGTCAGTGGACATTCACGGCAGAAGCTCTGGCTCTCCCCAGCGGCGCTGTACACTCCCAAGCCCTGGTTGCTGGGTAACTACAGCAGGAGGCTCCGGTTTTCTTCTTGTCAGGCACACACGACGGGGGCGCTCCGGGATCACGTGGCCGCGCTTCAGGAGGTGGTAAGTAGGTCCCGCTTGCGGGACCCGGTCTTTATCACGATCCGGCGCGGTCAGTGGGAGGCGGGCAGTGGACACTGTGGCAGTACAGGCGATCCCACTAGATTACCAGGGCATGGGACAGGTCACGTTTTCTCTATAAATCGTTTTATTAGAGCCCGCAGTACCTGGTGGTTTTGCCAGCAGGGGGATAGATCTTGGACCTGAAGCCCCTCCCCCAGCCCCAGGGCGCCATTTTCTGCAAATGTTCCCACCCTGGAGCTGCATATCTGTCTCTCCCTCACTCCCTGGCAGTGTCTGCGGCGCCATTATCCCTCAGCTCACTGTTCCTGGGAATGCTTGGGCAAATCCTCCTATGTAAAGCCGCCTGGTTGTCAGTGCTGTGACTTTACAAGACTCTTAAGTATTCTACCTGCCTTTTTTAGTCAGTGTTAGTTAAGAAAGAGTGCACTTAGTCAGGGTTTCCTAGTACAATTACCCTGTGATATACATCCAGTTCTTACTGTGTACTGTTATATCTATTGTTATATAGCTGTGTAAGCTAGTCCAGTGCAGTATTATTGTTAGTAATAACCTCTGCATTGTACAGACTGTGACTATTTGTGTGTGCATTTGATAGCTGAGTGGTGTCCATTTCGTGTCTTTCACTCAACCTGCTATCCCTATATTCTATAACCTGAGGGGGCTTGGTGCGTCAGGTTTTATCTAATATAGGATTTTCACAAAGATATACTGTATTACGTATTTTTCTCTGTGATTTAGTCACCATATCCCTCCTTTATCTCTGCTGGTGCTGACTACACTGCGCAGGGGTTTGGGATAGAGGTATTGTGCTGCTGACAAATTGTAATGTGTTACCTGATACTGCAAGTTATATCATGTCTGCTTCTGAGGGTAACGGTTCTGGGGCTGAACACACTGCCGGTGTTGCTGAAGCCGCAGATACCTAAGAGGAGAATATAGCAGCTTTGGGCTCTGATTCTGGGGGCTCCTTGCCCCCCAGTGGGATGGTGGCAACGGGGGCAAATAATGACCCGCCATGGGCCGCTTTTTCCATGCTTCTGCATACGCTAGTTCATAAACTAACACCCCCTATGGGACCCCCAATGCCGGTGCAACCCGGCCCATTCTCAACCTCAAGGCATTGAACAGGTTTGTGAAGGTTTCCAAGTTCCGGATGGAAACCCTTTGCTCTATAGTTCTGGCCTTGGAACCTGGGGACTTCATGGTCTCCCTGGATATACGGGATGCTTACCTGCATATTTCTATAGCAGTGTCTCATCAGCAATACCTGAGATTTGTGATTGGCAACTGCCATTACCAGTTTTGGGCGTTACCTTTTGGTTTAACAATGGCTCCGCGAGTCTTTACAAAAGTCATGGCGGTGATGACGGTGGTACTCCGCCGTCAAGGGGTCAGGATACTGCCGTATTTGGTCGATTTGTTAATCCTGGCAAATTCCCCAGAACTTCTCCTGCGTCATCTAGATGTGACAGTCCGGTTTCTGCAAGCCCACGGTTGGCTCATCAACTGGAAGAAGTCATCCCTGATCCCTGCTCAGAGCATGGTGCATCTGGGAGCACTATTGGACACTCACAACCAGCGGTTGTTCCTGTCTCAGGAGAAAGTCCTGAAACTTCAGGACAGGATTTGTTGCTTCCTATCTCGTCCGCAAGTGTCGATACATTCGGCGATGCAGGTGCTGGGCCTCATGGTGTTAGCATTCGACATGGTGGAGTACGTTCAAGTTCACTCTCGCCCTCTCCAGAGGCTGTTTCTAGCCAAATGGGATGGCCTGCCTCACCGGATCAGGTCTCAAATGATCTCATTGACTCCGGAGGTGCGTCTGTCGCTGCTCTGGTAGCTCTGGGACCAACAACTGTGCAGGGGCCATCCGTTCTGGATATCTGACTGGGTCCTGTTGATGACAGATGCCAGTCTAAGAGGTTGGGTCATGGTGCTGGAGCAACACTCCCTTCAGGGGCGGTGGACCAAGGAGGAGTCCCTCCTCTCGATCAATATTCTGGAGTTGCGGGCGGTCTTCAAGGCTTTGAACCTAGCCCAGTATTTAATTCAGAAGCGTCCTGTTCAAGTACAGTCTGACAACGCCACCACAGTGGCTTACATAAATCATCAAGGCGGCACTCGAAGCCGCCTAGCAATGAAGGAAGTCTCACGGATTCTACAGTGGGCAGAACGCCATCTACCGGCCATATCGGCAATATTCATTCTGGGAGTCCTGAATTGGGAAGCGGACTTTCTCAGTCGTCAGGACGTGCATGCCGGCGAGTGGGGCTTCCATCCAGAAGTGTTTCAACTCCTAGTGGAAAGGTGGGGCCTTCCAGACGTAGATCTGATGGCGTCTCAACACAATCACAAGGTTCCGGTCTTCGGAGCAAGGACAAGGGATCCTCAAGCAGCATTCGTGGATGCGCTGGCAGTACCGTGGAGGTTTCGGCTGCCGTACGTGTTCCCTCTGGTGTCACTCCTGCCCAGGGTAATTCGGAAGTTCAAGCAAGAAAAAGGAATTCTGCTTCTCATAGCTCCAGCGTGGCCCAGACGGCACTGGTTCTCAGACCTGCAAGGCCTATCATCAGAGCGTCCAATTCTACTTCCACAACGCCCAGACCTCCTCATTCAGGGCCCCTGTGTCTACCAGGACCTAGCCCGGCTGTCTTTGACGGCGTGGCTCTTGAAGCTTCCGTCTTAAGGGCTAAAGGGTTTTCTGAGGCGGTCATTCAAACTATGTTGCGGGCCCGGAAACCGGCTTCGGTTCGGATTTACTATAGGGTCTGGCATTCTTACTTTGTTTGGTGCGCATCTAACGATTATGACGCTTCCAAGTTTAGTATAGCCAAGTTGTTGGCTTTTCTTCAGCAGGGCCTGGACTTAGGCCTGCGTCTGGCCTCCCTCAAGGTTCAAATATCTGCCTTGTCGGTATGGTTTCAGAGAAAAATTGCGACCTGACCTGATGTGCATACCTTTACTCAGGGCGTGTTGCGTATCCAACCTCCCTATGTCCCGCCTGTGGCTCCTTGGGACTTGTCGGTGGTTTTGGAGGGGTTACAAGAGTCTCCGTTTGAACCTCTTGGTTCAGATGACCTTAAGTGGCTTTCCCTTAAGGTGGTGCTACTGCTGGCTATTGCTTCAGCTAGAAGAGTGTCGGATTTGGGTGCCTTGTCCTGTAGTTCCCCATATCTGATATTTGACCGTGACCGGGCGGTTCTTAGGACTTGTCCCGGCTATCTACCTAAGGTGGTTTCTTCGTTCCACTTTAGTCAGGAGATTGTAGTTCCGGCACTTGTTTCTCCTGATCTGTCTCCCAAAGACCGGTCTTTGGATGTGGTACGGGCTCTCCGTATCTATGCGAAGAGAACTGCTCCTATTAGGAAATCTGATTCTCTTTTTGTTGTGTTTGGGTTTCACAAACGTGGCTGGCCTGCTCACAAGCAAACTCTGGCCAGATGGATTAGAATGGTGATTGCACATGCTTATGTGAAGGCTGGTCTCCCTGCTCCTGATCACATTAAGGTCCATTCTACTCGGTCTGTTGGACCTTCTTTGGCGGCCCAACGTGGTGCGACCCTTGAACAATTGTGCAAGGCGGCTACGTGGTCCTCTGTGAACACGTTCATAAGGTTCTATGCCTTCAATACTGCCGCTTCCCAGGATGCTTCCTTTGGACGCCGGGTTCTTGTGCCCGCTACAGTGCGTCCCCTTCCATAAGGAACTGCTTTAGGACATCCCCATTGTCCATTCCTTGTGGAGCCCAGTGTACCCTGCAGCAGAAAACGAGTTTTATGGAAAGAACTTACCTTTGTTAAAACTCTTTCTGCGAGGTACACTGGGCTCCACAAGACGCCCACGCTGACGCACTTAGCTTCTTTGGGTTGGTATGGCATTAGCCGCTGACACGTCTCCTGTCGTGAGAATGCGGTGTTGTGGCTACTAACCGTTGTCGTCTCTTTTCCTGCTACTGCATTGGACTGGTTAACTAAAAACTGAGCTCCTGTGCAGGGAGGCGGGGTGATATAGGAGGCGGCGCTATGCATTCTGGGAACAGTCAAAGCTTTGAGCCTGTTGGTGCCTCGGATCAAGATCCTACTCTACACCCCATTGTCCATTCCTTGTGGAGCCCATTGTCCATTCCTTGTGGAGCCCAGTGTACCTCGCAGAAAGAGTTTTAACAAAGGTAAGTTCTTACCATAAAACTCTTTTTTTACATGTGTTCTATCAGTACAGAGCTACGACTTTAATTACAACCATTTCCACCTCACATATAGTACGTTAACCCCTAATCAGGGTTACGTGTTAGTTCAAAGTTATTGCTTATGCTAGGTTGTTCTTTCCCCCTGCACCATACTTTACTTTATTTAAATTAATCTAAAATGAAATCCCTTTTTAATTAAAAGCTGACCCCTTTCACCGCCAATTCAGTTGTCTGTGTCATTATTTATTAAGTAAGATCGTGTGAGTGGAGTGTGAGTGTATCGGCTGATAGAGAGTTTATCCAATGTAAATTACGTCTACTAACATACAAAGCATTTTACAGGGCCCTGGTGATAACTCTGCTACTACAGTATGTGGAGGTTTTTCTCCATCTTTAGCAGTCTAATGCTATCAGCGAGAAAGACCAGTAGCATGAACATTGTGATTTGAGCTGAAGGGGATCTTGCAAAGCCTGATTAGTATATGGTAATGACACATCAAGGTAGCCTTACCTAGTGGTAGAAAGTGAAGCTGACACCCCGATCTCCATAGAAGGGTATGTAGACAAGTTAGTTAATGAAAATATATGTAATGCAGAAGGAATCTGCAATTTATCTGCAGTAGCCCTCTTGTTAAATAGCCCCCCAAAAAGGGGTTATCACTGCTTCACTAATAGACCCCTAATATCTCTCAACTCAACCCTTTCCTGCCAAGAGCTGCCCAGTGGTGCTTAAAAAACTCATCTCTTTAGACAAGCCTATTATATTCCTAAACCTTAACCATCCCTCTGTTCAGTTTGCTCAAAACTTACATTTATTTTCCTGGTACACTCAAGCAAATTTCTCTTCCTAAACCAACACTGCTGGGTGACTGGATCATTCAGCCCCACTAACCACTCTTCCTATAGTTTCTTAATATGAACAGAGCAATGGCCCTCATTCCGAGTTGATCGCTCGCTAGCTGCTTTTAGCAGCAGTGCAAACGCTAAGCCGCCGCCCTCTGGGAGTGTATCTTTGCTTAGCAGAAGTGTGACCGAAAGGTTCTCAGAACAGCACCAAAAATATTTCATGCAGTTTCTGAGTAGCTGCAGACCTACTCCTACCTTGCGATCACTTCAGTCTATTTAGTTCCTGTTTTGACGTCACAAACACGCCCTGCGTTCGGCCAGCCACTCCTCCGTTTCCCCAGGCATGCCTGTGGTTTTATCTGACACGCCAGTGTTTTTTAGCACACTCCCGGAAAACGGTCAGTTACCTTCCAGAAACGCCCCATTCCTGTCAATCTCTCAGCGATCAGCAGTGCGACTGAAAAGCGTTGCTAGACCTTGTATGAAACTGAATTGGCTTTTGTGAAAGTACTTCACGCATGCGCAGTGCGTACCATACGCATGCGCAGAAGTGCCGTTTTTTTTGCCTGATCGCCGCGCTGCGAACAACGGCAGCAAGCGATCTACTCGGAATGAGGGCCCAATATACATTATGTAGCTCATAACTTCATGTATTTTCTTGTATTGTAAATTTGCAAGCAGGTCTTTTTTTATCTCTTTGTTTGTCTGTTAAGTCTTGCTTTAACTATATTACTGCAGATTATGCTTTTGCTTTATTAATAATAATAATAATAATAATAATAATTATCTATATCTATAAATGCGAAAGCCCTCACTCACTCACTCACTCACTCACTCACTCACTCACTCACTCACTCATCACTAATTCTCTTACTTCCCGATATGTTAAGAAGCTGAAATCTAACAGGTATTCTTTAAGTGGGAAATAGGAAAACTATGTAATTAGAATTTTAATAAACCTCCCCTAAGGAGATGAAAAAGGGGTTGACATAATGATGTTATTACCAATGCGTGGCTTGCGTTGCATGAATGATAACGCCTAAACGGACAATCGGATCAAAATTTGGATTGCACCTCCAGTGCGTAGATTTTAATAAACTACAAAAATGGTCCTGTCACTTTTTACCATATCTGCTATGGGTGCTCCTCGGGTAAGGCCAAGAACCATGGATTAATATTTATTTACATTAAGACGTCTCAAATTTACATCTCTATAGATTGACCAAATTTTTAACACTCATATTTACCACCGTGAAAATCAGAAACTCTCATGTGGAGAACAGGTGGAACAGCTAGTTATTATTAATGTTATTATTGTTGTTGTTCATTTATTAACAATACCAGGAGCCAGGGTCGTAGCTAGAACTTTGTGGGCCCCATAGCAACTTATTGAAGGGCCCCAGTCCAAATTATACTAGAGAGAAACCTCTCTGCAGCAGTCATAATATTATGCCCCATAAAAGTGCCCTAATTAATCTTCTGAACCATAGTAGTGCACTAGTTAGTTTTATACCCATAGCAGTGTCCTAGTTTATGTTCTTAAACATGGTAGTGCCCTAGTTCACATATGTCACATTGTAGGGCTGCCAGTACATATTACAGGTTGAGTATCCCATATCCAAATATTCCGAAATACGGAATATTCCGAAATACGGACTTTTTTGAGTGAGAGTGAGATAGTGAATCCTTTGTTTTCTGATGGCTCAATGTAACAAACTTTGTTTAATACACAAAGTTATTGCAAATATTGTATTAGATGACCTTCAGGCTGTGTGTATAAGGTGTATATGAAACATAAATGAATTGCGTTAATGTAGACACACTTTGTTTAATGCACAAAGTTATAAAAAATATTGGCTAAAATTACTCTCAGGCTGTGTGTATAAGGTGTATATGAAACATAAATGCATTCTGTGCTTAGATTTAGGCCCCATCACCATGATATCTCATTATGGTATGCAATTATTCCAAAATAAGGGAAAATCCGATATCCAAAATACCTCTGGTCCCAAGCATTTTGGATAAGGGATACTCAACCTGTATTTCATACAGTACCCCCAGTTCATATTATGTTACATTATAATTCCCTCCAGTTCTTTTTATATCACATTACAATGAGCAGGTCCAGGGGCATAACTAGATATGTTGTAGACCCCAAGGCAAAAGTTTGTAAGGGACCACTATGTATCACCCAATGGTGAAAAATGCATATAACATATGTAAACTGTGACAGGGAAGACAGGCCCCACTCAGCTCTGGGCACCATAGCAGCTGCATTTCCTGCACATATGGTAGCTACGCCCTTGCCAGGAGCTAATCGATGCACAATGTCAACTTTTGATTTGTGCCTTAATAATCAAAATTGCTGACAGGAGTCTGTTTACTTTTATACCTTGGAAGGTTATGGCATTATTCACTTTTAAAACTGCATTGGTCAAATTAGAAATAACTTTTTTATTTATATACACAAACACATTTTTATATTGCTTATTTGGAACAGATTTCTTTTGATCAAATTTCAGTAATTATCTTTAACATTTATGCACACAGTGCCTGATTAATGTTTGTAAGTAAAGCAATAAAAGCAAGTGACTTTGTTCCTGGAACAAACCATGTTGCCATGCAAGGAGAGCAAATTAATATAGATTTTTTCGGTGCAGGGTATTACTGGCTGTTTCTGCATGTAGCCCACAAATACTAGACAGCTTTATGTTTACACTGCAATTCAAATTTCAGTTTGATCACACCCCACCCAAATCTAATGATCACGTTATATCTGCCCTATCCAGTGGTGGGATTCAGCTGGTTCGCACCAGTTCTGCACCTAATGTTAGGTATGGTTCTGCGAACCGTTTGCTAATAAGCACCGCCAGGGCTATATTTGTGCTGGAACAGTGTTCCGGAACCAGTGGTGGAGCCTTCTGTCATAGCCTGAGCTGCCACCTGCACACTTGCCCACCAGTGCAGACCGGCGACCACAACAGGGCCGAGCGTCTCTGTTTGTGTACCACTGCGGAGTTCCTCCATGCCAGGCCCTGGCCTGCTGACTCCTCCTCTCCCTAGTGTCCTGAGTCCTGACATGCGCAGTAAGCTTGTCAAGACGCTGAGAAAGGGTGGGCCAGGCGCGGAGGAACTCTGTAGTGCTACACAGAGACGCTCGCCCCTGTTAAGGTCTGTGCGAGCAGCAGCTAAGGCAAAACAGGGGTGACAGAGGGCTCCGCCACTGGTTCCGGAACACCCGTTCCTATCAGGCGCCATTTTCGGGAGCAGAGTGCAGTGGAGCGGTCACTAACCCACCACCACCCACCACCAGCGTGCAGCTGCATCAAGGAGTCAAGTGCAGGCCCTGTCCTGGGGCAGGCCGACTGGCTGTGGGTATGTATGTAGTCCCTCTTTTCATCTAGTTTTGTGTACCTCTTTTATTGTTCTTATTTGAGTATTAAATGCATGAATTATTAAACTACCTTTCGGGATATCTTTTGGTATACTTAAAATGGTCATTAGGACATAGAACCTGTTGTTAATTTTTTTGAATCCCACCACTGACCCCATCTGCAGTGCACATGGTTTTGCCTAGTTACTTTTTTTGCTTTACTTACAAACATAAATCAGGCCCGTTATCCAGTTCCTATTCTTTGCAGAAAACACTGGTGTTCTGTGCAAAAATGACGTTTTCTCTTTCTACCTATTAATATTGATTGTTGTTTTTTACTTTTGTGCACAAGAAAAATTGGCTTTTTTACAAGCAAATGTAGCCCTGTGGGATGTATAATGGTTATACATATATAATATATATTATATAATAGTATTTATGTAGTTCCAAATTGTTTATTGTGGATATATTTATAATTTATATAGGTTGTTCTGCAGCAAAGATGGAGCCCTTTCCCTTTATTGCTAAGGATGGGGACAGGGGAAATGGTGGAATTTGGCCAGCCATAGACATGTATGGTGGGTAATTACATTGGTGGGCAGTGAGCAGGGAGAAAGCTCTAGAAGTCCGCCTTTAGAGCAGGAGCCTGAAACCGCGAGCACAAAGTGAAAAAAAAAAAGCAGCGCGCGGGGAAAAAAACGGCTAGGAAGAGAGAGGATAGCGGGCGCACGGGTGGAACGAGGTCGGTGACGCAGTGTTATAGAGCTGGGGGACCAGGCGGACTGACCGGTGTACTGATCCGACTGGCCATCCGGAGACCGGGCGGTGAGAGGAGGGAAGCTGACCCCAGGGACAGGCATACCCTGCTGAGACGAGCGGAGGAGATCCGGCTGCAGGCTGCTGGCTGAGAGACACGGAGAGACGGAGCAAGGAGGGAAGGCAGCTGGAGCTTGATGGGCGGACCAGACAGTGAAGCCAGTGGATTGGAGGCGGGCCTGGGAGCATCACTCTGACAGTCCCCTTATAGCAGCACAGACAGCATTACCAGTAAGAATATTTGTCTCCGCATCTAGCGCAGCAGAGATAGACAGAGATGTGGCATGAAAGATAAAACATACAACTTTAATTCAGCTAATCCCTTTTTATGCCAAGCGGAGAAGCCACAGTCGACCCTAATATATATGTATATAATAGTAGCGCAGCACAGCCGGCACACTCCTCCCCTGTAATATCAAATACTGCACAGAGGTGGTAAGGGAGAAAATTACCCAAGGTCTATCCTCGAGAAATAACAGAAAATAAAGCACTGAGATAGTGGTTGGGGGAGTGATTGGCTCTGGGGTCACTGAGACCGACAAAGTGAGGAGTGAAATGGGAGAAATTTTATACAGTATCATCATCTGGGGTGATTGATGGTTATATGATCCACTTTCCATATCCAATAATATCACTGAGACACATTACTGTCCAGGTCAGAGACTAATTGAATAGACCTGTATAGACCCTATGGCTTTAAGTAACTCTAAGTAATCGGAGGAGTAATATCACTAATGCATCTGCTATTGCCGTCAAGCTAAAGCAAAGGATATAGTGTACATTATCTGTTTCCAGGTTACGTAAAAGAGCTACAATACCTAGACAAATATAACTCTGTTGGTCCCTATCAGTCGGGGGAGAGAAAAGTAGACTGCTTATTTCCCGGACATCATAGTCTTAATGTCACCCCAATGACATACAGCTGCATTTATAAAAACTTATATAAAGAATTGTCAGTAAAGAGGTGCTTCAAGATTCTACACTGGAAGGGAGTATACAGCCTATAAGAAGAAAAAAAAGGTTAAAGTAGATGGCACATGTTATTCATTTGACCTAAGGATTAACTGTCGTTACCCAGGTCTAAACCCCTAGGAAGGTAGCGCTTCAAAATCCATCATCCAAGTAAAAAGGAGTCATCCAGGAAGTGAGGAGTAAACCGACAGTGCCCAATATAATTAGACATTTGAGGATGGTATAGTAACTGTCTAATTATATTAAATAGTACAGGACGCATATGTACTTACACACGCACTTTTGAGACATATGAAACTTTAAAGGTGGTGGCCACAGGTTATAACTGCAGTTAGAACAAACCCGGTATTTGAAAGTGTATCCTGCGCAGAAGGTAAATTTACAAATCCCGGGTCCATGGTTGTATAGACCATGGCAATGGATAACTATTTTTTGTGATGCATGCAGTACTATTGTAAGTAGAGTGATAGTAGTTTTAACAGTGTATACCCGTCTATTGGCTGCTTATGGAGAAATGGTACTTCTCAGACCCCAAGTAGTTAGTTAAGTTATATCCTGAATAGTATGTCTATAAAGAAATTTTACTTACCCACTGTAGTTGGTTGTTTCTGTCATGGGAGGGATACCTGGAAGGGAAACCTAAAGACAAGAAAGAGACAAGGACGACATCATACCACAGGAAGATTCAGGTGAGGAAAAATTACTCATGTTATACTAATTCTATCCATATCTCAAATTGAAGTGAGTTGGGATCACATTGCGACCATCTACACAACTACACTCAATACAATATCCATAATTGGACCGGCTTACCCAAGCAAGCCAGATTGTGTATTCGGCTTGGGTGGAGGCACGCCTGTTGAAATTGAAGTCTTGACCGGACCGGTAGGGCTACATGTGGAGGCACTGCTGAGATCGTCCAGAGAAGTTACTCAAGGATCTTCTGGCCAGTATAACAGAGAAACATGGAAGAAGTAACCCCTGCTGACGTGTACCGTTGGTGTAGAGAGAAAGGAGTGGAACCATTGTGTAGTTTCGGATTGGGAGGACCTCTGTCTATAGTCAGTGACGACCTCGTACTAAAAGCGCTGGGAAACCTGTATGGAGTTAGTCAACCGTGTGTGGTTGCGCGGTGAAAAGGACTAACTGGCGACACATATGCCATACTGGTTAGCAATAGGAACCAATTGGACCAGACCCTACTACCAAGGATGGTCGTTATTGAGGGGCTTCCCGGGCAGAAGATACAGTTGGTGTGGCCCGAAGGGAGAGATAGTGGGGAGGAAGAGGCCGCGTCTGAAGAGGATCACGGAGACACCCACCCATCCACAGGGGACGGCTTACAATTGACCAGCGGGGAAGCCGAACGTCCTGGGAACAAGGATGAAATTATCGGGACCGGAGTCGACGCCGTAGTAGATAAGTTGGTTAGTCAAATGGAAAGATGGCATTATGAAGGTGGCTATCGACGGTTAAGAATATTCTCCAGAATCATGCCTGTACCCGCTGGAGAAGAGGGTTATGACACCTGGAGAGAGGCAGCGGTCCAGCATTCGGAGGAGTGGCAGTGTCCCGAGCATATAAAAAAACAACGTATAGTGGAAAGCCTACGGGGGCCAGCCATGGGAATAGTACAGGCCACCCGGAGGAGCAAGTTGAACGCTACTCTCAAAGATTACATTGAGGCTCTTGATTTCTCCTTTGGGACCTTAGAGGACGTGGGTGATTTAATGGCTAGATTGACTCGTACATATCAAGAGCCTGGAGAGACACTGACCCACTATATATACCGGGTGGATAGATTACTATACAAGATCGTAGACAAAGGGGGTATAGATAAGGGAGCAGTTGACGCAAGCCGGATGAAACAGGTGCTAAAAGGGGCATTGACAACTAATCCTGTGGCTCAGAGACTTAGATGTACCAGGGCGGCTGGGTCGCCGCCTACTTTGACGGATCTGGTGAAAGAAGTTAAGCTGGAGGAGGTCCAGATCGAAGCTCGGGATAGAAATATAAAAAAGGTCAAAGTTGTGATGCCAGCAGTCACTCCTCCACCAATGGATGAAAGATTATTGAAGTTAATTGAAGAACAGAACATCAAAATTGATCAGTTGATAGCCCTGCAAACCCAGGCTGAGCCCCTTCCTTTTTGGAACATAGGAATAGGGCGAGGGATAAGTCGAGGCAGGGGAGGTCGGAATCCTATAATATGCTACAGCTGTGGGCAGCCAGGACACAGATCGTTTGAATGCCCGGGTAATGGGGCACAGAGAGGGGAATACAGTGGACCAGTGCGGAGAAGAACAGCACCATTGGAAAACCCCACTGGGAGCTCTGTGACCCCTGCACAGGCTCCCCAATCATAAACGTCCGAGCAATGGGGAGTGCCCAGTGGTCATCCACCATTTCAAATAGCCTAATGGGCCAGACACCACTGGTTAAAGCGATGATAAATGGCCATGATTGTACCGTCCTAATGGATAGCGGGTCCCAGGTCTCTATTGCGTTTGAATCCTGGTATCGTGAGTACTTATCAGACATACCTATTCATCCACTTAGTGGCCTTACTGTGTGGCCTTACTTACTTACTTACTAAGTAACTTACTTACTTACTGTGTGGCCTTACTTACTTACTAAGTGAGCAGAAGTATCCGTACTTGGGATATATCACCACTCAGATCACGTTTGAACTAGAGATGTGCACTTGAAATTTTTCGGGTTTTGTGTTTTGGTTTTGGGTTCGGTTCCGCGGCCGTGTTTTGGGTTCGACCGCGTTTTGGCAAAACCTCACCGATTTTTTTTTGTCGGATTCGGGTGTGTTTTGGATTCGGGTGTTTTTTTAAAAAAACACTAAAAAATAGCTTAAATCATAGAATTTGGGGGTCATTTTGATCCCAAAGTATTATTAACCTCAAAAAACATAATTTCCACTCATTTTCAGTCTATTCTGAACACCTCACACCTCACAATATTATTTTTAGTCCTAAAATTTGCACGAGGTCGCTGGATGACTAAGCTAAGCGACCCTAATGGCCGACACAAACACCTGGCCCATCTAGGAGTGGCACTGCAGTGTCACGCAGGATGGCCCTTCCAAAAAAAACACTCCCCAAACAGCACATGACGCAAAGAAAAAAAGAGGCGCAATGAGGTAGCTGTGTGAGTAAGCTAAGCGACCCTAGTGTCCGACACAAACACCTGGCCCATCTAGGAGTGTCACTGCAGTGTCACGCAGGATGGCCCTTCCAAAAAACACTCCCCAAACAGCACATGACGCAAAGAAAAAAAGAGGCGCAATGAGGTAGCTGTGTGCGTAAGCTAAGCGACCCTAGTGGCCGACACAAACACCTGGCCCATCTAGGAGTGGCACTGCAGTGTCACGCAGGATGGCCCTTCCAAAAAACACTCCCCAAACAGCACATGACGCAAAGAAAAAAAGAGGCGCAATGAGGTAGCTGTGTGAGTAAGATAAGCGACCCTAGTGGCCGACACAAACACCTGGCCCATCTAGGAGTGGCACTGCAGTGTCACGCAGGATGGCCCTTCCAATAAACACTCCCCAAACAGCACATGACGCAAAGAAAAAAAGAGGCGCAATGAGGTAGCTGTGTGAGTAAGGTAAGCGACCCTAGTGGCCGACACAAACACCTGGCCCATCTAGGAGTGGCACTGCAGTGTCACGCAGGATGGCCCTTCAAAAAAACACTCCCCAAACAGCACATGACGCAAAGAAAAAAAGAGGCGCAATGAGGTAGCTGTGTGAGTAAGGTAAGCGACCCTAGTGTCCGACACAAACACCTGGCCCATCTAGGAGTGGCACTGCAGTGTCACGCAGGATGGCCCTTCAAAAAAACACTCCCCAAACAGCACATGACGCAAAGAAAAATTAAAGAAAAAAGAGGTGCAAGATGGAATTGTCCTTGGGCCCTCCCACCCACCCTTATGTTGTATAAACAGGACATGCACACTTTAACCAACCCATCATTTCAGTGACAGGGTCTGCCACACGACTGTGACTGAAATGACGGGTTGGTTTGGACCCCCACCAAAAAAGAAGCAATTAATCTCTCCTTGCACAAACTGGATCTACAGAGGCAAGATGTCCACCTCATCATCATCCTCCGATATATCACCGTGTACATCCCCCTCCTCACAGATTATCAATTCGTCCCCACTGGAATCCACCATCTCAGCTCCCTGTGTACTTTGTGGAGGCAATTGCTGCTAGTCAATGTCTCCACGGAGGAATTGATTATAATTCATTTTAATGAACATCATCTTCTCCACATTTTCTGGAAGTAACCTCGTACGCCGATTGCTGACAAGGTGAGCGGCGGCACTAAACACTCTTTCGGAGTACACACTTGTGGGAGGGCAACTTAGGTAGAATAAAGCCAGTTTGTGCAAGGGCCTCCAAATTGCCTCTTTTTCCTGCCAGTATAAGTACGGACTGTCTGACGTGCCTACTTGGATGCGGTCACTCATATAATCCTCCACCATTCTTTCAATGGGGAGAGAATCATATGCAGTGACAGTAGACGACATGTCCGTAATCGTTGGCAGGTCCTTCAGTCCGGACCAGATGTCAGCATCACCGCCAGCGGGTGGGCTCGGAATTCTGAGCCTTTTCCTCGCACCCCCAGTTGCGGGAGAATGTGAAGGAGGAGATGTTGACAGGTCGCGTTCCGCTTGACTTGACAATTTTCTCACCAGCAGGTCTTTGAACCCCAGCAGACTTGTGTCTGCCGGAAAGAGAGATCCAAGGTAGGTTTTAAATCTAGGATCGAGCACAGTGGCCAAAATGTAGTGATCTGATTTCAACAGATTGACCACCCGTGAATCCTTGTTAAGCGAATTAAGGGCTCCATCCACAAGTCCCACATGCCTAGCGGAATCGCTCCGTGTTAGCTCCTCCTTCAATGTCTCCAGCTTCTTCTGCAAAAGCCTGATGAGGGGAATGACCTGACTCAGGCTGGCAGTGTCTGAACTGACTTCACGTGTGGCAAGTTCAAAGGGCAGCAGAACCTTGCACAACGTTGAAATCATTCTCCACTGCGCTTGAGACAGGTGCATTCCACCTCCTATATCGTGCTCAATTGTATAGGCTTGAATGGCCTTTTGCTGCTCCTCCAACCTCTGAAGCATATATAGGGTTGAATTCCACCTCGTTACCACTTCTTGCTTCAGATGATGGCAGGGCAGGTTCAGGCGTTTTTGATGGTGCTCCAGTCTTCTGTACGTGGTGCCTGTACGCCGAAAGTGTCCCGCAATTCTTCTGGCCACCGACAGCATCTCTTGCACGCCCCTCTCGTTTTAAAAAAAATTCTGCTCCACCAAATTCAAGGTATGTGCAAAACAAGGGACGTGCTGGAATTTGCCCATATTTTATGCACACACAATATTGCTGGCGTTGTCCGATGCCACAAATCCACAGTCGAGTCCAATTGGGGTAAGCCATTCCGCGATGATCTTCCTCAGTTGCCGTAAGAGGTTTTCAGCTGTGTGCGTATTCTGGAAACCGGTGATACAAAGCGTAGCCTGCCTAGGAAAGAGTTGGCGTTTGCGAGATGCTGCTACTGGTGCCGCCGCTGCTGTTCTTGCGGCAGGAGTCCATACATCTACCCAGTGGGCTGTCACAGTCATATAGTCCTGACCCTGCCCTGCTCCACTTGTCCACATGTCCGTGGTTAAGTGGACATTGGGTACAACTGCATTTTTTAGGACACTGGTGAGTCTTTTTCTGACGTCCGTGTACATTCTCGGTATCGCCTGCCTAGAGAAGTGGAACCTAGATGGTATTTGGTAACGGGGGCACACTACCTCAAGAAATTGTCTAGTTCCCTGTGAACTAACGGCGGATACCGGACGCACGTCTAACACCAACATAGTTGTCAAGGCCTCAGTTATCCGCTTTGCAACAGGATGACTGCTGTGATATTTCATCTTCCTCGCAAAGGACTGTTGGACAGTCAATAGCTTACTGGAAGTAGTACAAGTGGTCTTCCGACTTCCCCTCTTGGATGACCATCGACTCCCAGCAGCAACAACAGCAGCGCCAGCAGCAGTAGGCGTTACACGCAAGGATGCATCGGAGGAAACCCAGGCAGGAGAGGACTCGTCAGAATTGCCAGTGACATGGCCTGCAGGACTATTGGCATTCCTGGGGAAGGAGGAAATTGACACTGAGGGAGTTGGTGGGGTGGTTTGCGTGAGCTTGGTTACAAGAGGAAGGGATTTACTGGTCAGTGGACTGCTTCCGCTGTCGCCCAAAGTTTTTGAACTTGTCACTGACTTATTATGAATGCGCTGCAGGTGACGTATAAGGGAGGATGTTTCGAGGTGGTTAACGTCCTTACCCCTACTTATTACAGCTTGACAAAGGCAACACACGGCTTGACAAATGTTGTCCGCATTTCTGTTGAAATACTTCCACACCGAAGAGCTGATTTTTTTGGTATTTTGACCAGGCATGTCAATGGCCATATTCCTCCCACGGACAACAGGTGTCTCCCCGGGTGCCTGACTTAAACAAACCACCTCACCATCAGAATCCTCCTTGTCAATTTCCTCCCCAGCGCCAGCAACACCCATATCCTCCTCATCCTGGTGTACTTCAACACTGACATCTTCAATCTGACTATCAGGAACTGGACTGCGGGTGCTCCTTCCAGCACTTGCAGGGGGCGTGCAAATGGTGGAAGGCGCATGCTCTTCACGTCCAGTGTTGGGAAGGTCAGGCATCGCAACCGACACAATTGGACTCTCCTTGTGGATTTGGGATTTCGAAGAACGCACAGTTCTTTGCTGTGCTTTTGCCAGCTTGAGTCTTTTCATTTTTCTAGCGAGAGGCTGAGTGCTTCCATCCTCATGTGAAGCTGAACCACTAGCCATGAACATAGGCCAGGGCCTCAGCCGTTCCTTGCCGCTCCGTGTGGTAAATGGCATATTGGCAAGTTTACGCTTCTCCTCTGACGATTTTATTTTAGATTTTTGAGTCCTTTTTTTACTGATATTTGGTGTTTTGGATTTTACATGCTCTGTACTATGACATTGGGCATCGGCCTTGGCAGACGACGTTGCTGGCATTTCACTGTCTCGGCCATGACTAGTGGCAGCAGCTTCAGCACGAGGTGGAAGTCGATCTTGATCTTTCCCTATTTTTGGAACCTCAACATTTTTGTTCTCCATATTTTAATAGGCACAACTAAAAGGCACCTTAGGTAAACAATGGAGATGGATGGATACTAGTATACTTATGGATGACGAGCGACTGCCGACACAGAGGTAGCTACAGCCGTGGACTACTGTACTGTGTCTGCTGCTAATATAGACTGGATGATAATGAGATAAAATTAAAATATATATATATATATCACCTAGTACTGCAGCCGGACAGGTATATATTATGTAATGACGGACCTGCTGGACACTGTCTGTCAGCACTGCAGACTCCTAAAGTAAGCTACTAGTATCAAGAAGATAGAAAAAAAAAAAACCACGGGTAGGTGGTATACAATTATGGATGGACGAGCGACTGCCGACACAGAGGTAGCTACAGCCGTGGACTACCGTACTGTGTCTGCTGCTAATATAGACTGGATGATAATATGATAAAATTTAAATATATATATATATATCACACTAGTACTGCAGCCGGACAGGTATATATTATGTAATGACGGACCTGCTGGACACTGTCTGTCAGCACTGCAGACTCCTAAAGTAAGCTACTAGTATCAAGAAGATAGAAAAAAAAAAAAAAACACGGGTAGGTAGTATACAATTATGGATGGACGAGCGACTGCCGACACAGAGGTAGCTACAGCCGTGGACTACCGTACTGTGTCTGCTGCTAATATAGACTGGATGATAATGAGATAAAATTAAAATATATATATATATCACACTAGTACTGCAGCCGGACAGGTATATATTATGTAATGACGGACCTGCTGGACACTGTCTGTCAGCACTGCAGACTCCTAAAGTAAGCTACTAGTATCAAGAAGATAGAAAAAAAAAAAACCACGGGTAGGTGGTATACAATTATGGATGGACGAGCGACTGCCGACACAGAGGTAGCTACAGCCGTGGACTACCGTACTGTGTCTGCTGCTAATATAGACTGGATGATAATGAGATACAATTAAAATATATATATATATCACACTAGTACTGCAGCCGGACAGGTATATATTATGTAATGACGGACCTGCTGGACACTGTCTGTCAGCACTGCAGACTCCTAAAGTAAGCTACTAGTATCAAGAAGATAGAAAAAAAAAAACCACGGGTAGTTGGTATACAATTATGGATGGACGAGCGACTGCCGACACAGAGGTAGCTACAGCCGTGGACTACCGTACTGTGTCTGCTGCTAATATAGACTGGATGATAATGAGATAAAATTAAAATATATATATATATATCACACTAGTACTGCAGCCGGACAGGTATATATTATGTAATGACGGACCTGCTGGACACTGTCTGTCAGCACTGCAGACTCCTAAAGTAAGCTACTAGTATCAAGAAGATAGAAAAAAAAAAAACCACGGGTAGGTGGTATACAATTATGGATGGACGAGCGACTGCCGACACAGAGGTAGCTACAGCCGTGGACTACCGTACTGTGTCTGCTGCTAATATAGACTGGATGATAATGAGATAAAATTAAAATATATATATATATATCACACTAGTACTGCAGCCAGACAGGTATATATTATGTAATGACGGACCTGCTGGACACTGTCTGTCAGCACTGCAGACTCCTAAAGTAAGCTACTAGTATCAAGAAGATAGAAAAAAAAAAACACCACAGGTAGGTGGTATACAATTATGGATGGACGAGCGACTGCCGACACAGAGGTAGCTACAGCCTTGGACTACCGTACTGTGTCTGCTGCTAATATAGACTGGATGATAATGAGATAAAATTAAAATATATATATATATCACACTAGTACTGCAGCCGGACAGGTATATATTATGTAATGACGGACCTGCTGGACACTGTCTGCAGAATGCGTTTATAAAAACACCACACGACGAGTGTTTAACTTTTTCAGGCAGACAATCACAATATACTGGTGGTCAGCAGACAATCACAATACTGGTGGTCAGTGGTCACTGGTCAGTCACACTGGCAGTGGCACTCTGGCAGCAAAAGTGTGCACTGTACTTAAATGTACTCCTGCTATAACTGCTCCCCAGTCTCCCCCACAATTAAGCTGTGTGAGCAGTGAGCACTCAGCAGTCAGATAATGATATACAGTATATGATGCAGCACACTGGGCTGAGCACAGATATGGTATGTGTGACTGTGTCACACTGTGTATCGTTTTTTTTCAGGCAGAGAACGGATTAATTAAACTGGTGGCACTGGTCACTGGTCACACTATCAGCAGCAAGTAGTACTCCTCCTATATGCTCCCCAAAATTTGTGTCTCTCTCTAGTACTCTAGTCACTCTAAACGGAGAGGACGCCAGCCACGTCCTCTCCCTATCAATCTCAATGCACGTGTGAAAATGGCGGCGACGCGCGGCTCCTTATATAGAATCCGAGTCTCGCGAGATTCCGACAGCGGGATGATGACGTTCGGGCGCGCTCGGGTTAACCGAGCAAGGCGGGAAGATCCGAGTCGCTCGGACCCGTGTAAAAAAACCTGAAGTTCAGGCGGGTTCGGATTCCGAGGAACCGAACCCGCTCATCTCTAGTTTGAACCCGGACTAATTACCCCTAATGAGACCGTCCCTCTAATAGCCCTGGTGTGTCCTGATTCTCCCGGGGATAATGGGCAGTTACCGGCTATTGTAGGCACTAATTCCCAAATGTTCAAAAATCTTATTCGTTGGTGTGAAAAACAGGATAAAGATAATAGGAATTATATTGGTTAATCGCATGGAGACGGGGATTACCGATGCCTTCTGATAGAGAGCGGCCCAGAGGATAAGAGTGGAAACCTGCCCCAGGGAGCTGATGGACGACATAAGACCTTTAATATAACATCCTGTTTTCAGGGACGTGATATACCCAGTGAAAGTAAGCAGAGATTGATTGAGCAGCTCCAGTTGAGGAAGGCTGCTTTTTCCCACAGTGACTGGGATCTAGGGACGGCCACTGGTGTTGAGCATCATATTACATTAAGTGATGACACCCCCTTTCGAGAACGCTCACGGAGGCTAGCGCCAGCGGATTTTGAAGACGTCCGGGCCCACTTGCGCAGTCTATTGGAGAATAATGTAATAGCAGATTCACAGAGTCCCTATGCTTCCCCCATTGTGGTAGCACGTAAAAAGAGTGGAGAAATCCGATTATGTATTGACTACCGCACGTTAAATAGTAGGACGGTGCCTGATCAGTACACAGTACCGAAGGTGGATGAAGCGCTGGATTGCCTACAAGGAAGTAAATGGTTTTCTGTACTTGACCTGCGTTGCGGCTATTATCAAATACCCATGAGTGTGGCTGACCGGGCTAAAACAGCTTTTATATGCCCCATAGGTTTCTTTGAATTCCTGAAAATGCCGCAAGGTATTAAAGGCGCCCCTGCCACCTTTCAGAGGACCATGGAACAAACTGTAGGGGACATGTGCTACTGTGAAGTACTGATGTATCTGGATGACATAATTGTCTTCGGAAAAAACCTGGAAGAACACAATGAACGTCTATTAAAGGTGCTAGATCGACTTCAGGCACGAGGATTAAAGCTGTCCATTGAAAAATGCAAATTCTGCCGGGCCTCTGTTAAGTATTTAGGGCATATTGTGAGTAGACACGGGATAGCTACTGATCCTGAAAAGGTGGTAACTGTGAAGAATTGGCCCAGACCGGATAACCTCAGGGATTTGAGATCTTTCCTGGGGTTCTGTGGCTACTATAGGAAGTTCGTGCCCCATTACTCAAAAGTAGCACAACCCTTAACTGAACTGACCCACGGTTATCCTCCCGTCAATAAATGCGGTAGGATTCACGCTAATGATGGGAAGAAACCTTCTTATTATAAACCACGGGAGTCCTTTGGGGCCAGATGGACAGAACAGTGCGAGGAGGCTTTCAACAAATTGAAAGACAGCCTGACAACGTCTCCAGTGTTGGCGTATGCTAAACCCGACCTTCCATACGAAGTACATGTTGACGCCTCTTTCGACGGATTGGGGGGAGTATTATATCAGTTACAAGAACAGCAATTGCGACCCATTTCCTATGTAAGCCGGGGACTGCCTCGAAGTGAGAAAAACTACCCGGTCCATAAATTGGAGTTTTTGGCTCTAAAATGGGCAGTGAGCGAGAAGTTCCACGACTATTTGTATGGAGTCCCGTTCACCATACAGACTGATAATAACCCACTTACCTACATCCAGACTTCGGCTAAGTTAGACGCCACTAGTCATAGGTGGTTGGCTGCTCTTACAAATTATGAGTTTGTCATCAAATACCGTCCCGGTAGTAACAACCAGGATGCGGATGCACTGTCTCGAATGCCGCATAAGGATATCAGCACTATCGCAGACCAACAAGAATGGGTAGAAGTGCCCGCCGCAGCTGTGAAAGGGTTATGTCAACAGATAAGCAGCAATAGGTATGGGGAGCATGCAGCCATAGAGGCATTAGGAGTTTCTGATTCTGCCATTCCCTCCGCCTACTGTAGAGTAAGTCGCACTGAGTTAGAGGGGTTGGATATAATCACCAGAGAACAATTGGCCCAGGCACAACAGGAGGATCCGGATATTGCTTATATATTAAAAAGGATAGATGATCCGACTGTCAAGGTAAATCGATCTCAAATTTCCCGGGATTCCCAAGTATTGTGGCAGCAAAGACGAAAATTAAGCCATAAGAACGGAATATTGTACCGGATAGTTAGGAGACGAACTGGACTATGTAAATTACAAATAATCTTGCCAAGCATATATAAACAAATGGTACTAGAGGCGTTGCATGATAAGCATGGTCACCTAGGTTACGACAAGACACAAGGATTAATAGCAGAACGGTTTTTCTGGCCATTTATGAACCGGGATATCGACCACTACTGTAAAACGTGTGGAAATTGTATCCTCAGGAAGACACTACCGGTAAAGTCCATTCCTCTAGTAAACATCCAGAGCTCTGGACCATTGGAGTTGATATGCATTGACTTCTTGAAACTGGAAGGCCCTAGGGGACAAGACACTCATATACTGGTGGTAACCGACCATTTTACCCGGTATGCCCAAGCTTATATAACAGCCAATCAGACTGCATCAACGGTCGCCAATACATTGTGGGACAAGTTCTTCGTTCACTATGGACTCCCTGCGAGAATACATTCGGATCAGCGAAGGGAATTCGAAAGTCGGCTAATTAAAGAACTGTGTCAATGTTGTGGCATAAAAAAATCTAGGACCAACCGTACCATCCACAAGGTGATCCTCAGCCGGAGCGATTCAATCGAACATTGTTGAATATGCTGGGCACTTTGAATACTAAACGAAAATATCACTGGCGTCGCCACGTATCTCCTTTAGTGCATGCCTATAACTGTACCAGAAACGAGGCTACGGGATTCACACCCTATTATCTTATGTTTGGTCGCGAAGCTCGGCTACCAATCGATGTATGTTTGGGTACCCAAATCAACGATAACAAGGCATCCTCGCACACTCAGTACATTAAACAACTCCGGCAGCAGTTGAAAGAAGCCTTCCAACTAGCTCAAGCATCGGCTCACAGTTTGGAAAAGAAGAACAACAATGTTCAATGTGGCCGGATGGTAAAAGAGCAGCGTTTAGAGGCAGGAGACAGAGTGCTATTGCGATCATTAGGATTAGCTAAAAAACAGAAATTGAATAATCGATGGAGATCAGAACCGTATATTGTACTCAAGCAGCTCCCTAATATCCCTGCATATCAACTAAGGCGGGCTGATGGGCAGGGTCCCATAGTAACCTACCATAGGCAGCATTTACTCCCTATTGCACAAGGCATCCGCTGGGAGAATGTGGAGAACTCTGAAACTTTGGACGATCAAAAATGCAGGTTTAGGGTCTGTCCTCTGATTGATGATATAAACAGGGATGCAGAAGAGGAAAATGACGCAGAATGGAACAAATACTCCCCTGGGTATTACTATAAAGATAGGGACAATTGGAGAGACATTCAAGTTATGAATCCGGATACTCCTGAACAGCTGGAACCTAAGATATCAAGCCCCTCGAAAGATTGGGAAGTAGATGAAGAAGGGAGGGCAAATGAGGAAGACTGGAGGCTGGAGGAGGAAGTTAAAGGTATAGATAATGCTGAGGAGGAGGAAGGGGTTAGGTTGGAGCGAGCAATGAGGTCTCCTCGACCTCAAAGGATTCGTAAGCCCCTCAAGATACTCTCCTATGAACAGTTGGGAATACCGACAGAAATCCCATTAGTATTACATCCAAATATTGTAGTGTCATGGCCATATTTCGGTATACTCTGTAATTTAGTTAATATATGTGTATCGAACTACAAGTAATTGAAATGGTGATATACATTATAGTTATAAGTGTAATCCCCAGGGGGAGAGTGTAGCCCTGTGGGATGTATAATGGTTATACATATATAATATATATTATATAATAGTATTTATGTAGTTCCAAATTGTTTATTGTGGATGTATTTATAATTTATATAGGTTGTTCTGCAGCAAAGATGGAGCCCTTTCCCTTTATTGCTAAGGATGGGGACAGGGGAAATGGTGGAATTTGGCCAGCCATAGACATGTATGGTGGGTAATTACATTGGTGGGCAGTGAGCAGGGAGAAAGCTCTAGAAATCCATCTAAAGAGCAGGAGCCTGAAACCGCGAGCACAAAGTGAAAAAAACAAGCAGCGCGCGGGGGAAAAAAACGGCTAGGAAGAGAGAGGATAGCGGGCGCACGGGTGGAACGAGGTCGGTGACGCAGTGTTATAGAGCTGGGGGACCAGGCGGACTGACCAGTGTACTTATCCGACTGGCCATCCGGAGACCGGGCGGTGAGAGGAGGGAAGCTGACCCCAGGGACAGGCATACCCTGCTAAGACGAGCGGAGGAGATCCGGCTGCAGGCTGCTGGCTGAGAGACACGGAGAGACGGAGCAAGGAGGGGAGGCAGCTGGAGCTTGATGGGCGGACCAGACAGTGATGTCGGTGGATTGGAGGCGGGCCTGGGAGCATCACTCTGACAGTCCCCTTATAGCAGCACAGACAGCATTACCAGTAAGAATATTTGTCTCCGCATCTAGCGCAGCAGAGATAGACAGAGATGTGGCATGAAAGATAAAACTTACAACTTTAATTCAGCTAATCCCTTTTTATGCCAAGCGGAGAAGCCACAGTCGACCCTAATATATATGTATATAATAGTAGCGCAGCACAGCCGGCACACTCCTCCCCTGTAATATCAAATACTGCACATAGGTGGTAAGGGAGAAAATTACCCAAGGTCCATCCTCGAGAAATAACAGAAAATAAAGCACTGAGATAGTGGTTGGGGGAGTGATTGGCTCTGGGGTCACTGAGACCGACAAAGTGAGGAGTGAAATGGGAGAAATTTTATACAGTATCATCATCTGGGGTGATTGATGGTTATATGATCCACTTTCCATATCCAATAATATCACTGAGACACATTACTGTCCAGGTCAGAGACTAATTGAATAGACCTGTATAGACCCTATGGCTTTAAGTAACTCTAAGTAATCGGAGGAGTAATATCACTATTGCATCTGCTATTGCCGTCAAGCTAAAGCAAAGGATATAGTGTACATTATCCGTTTCCTGGTTACGTAAAAGAGCTACAATACCTAGACAAATATAACTCTGTTGGTCCCTATCAGTCGGGGGAGAGAAGAGTAGACTGCTTATTTCCCGGACATCATAGTCTTAATGTCACCCCAATGACATACAGCTGCATTTATAAAAACTTATATAAAGAATTGTCAGTAAAGAGGTGCTTCAAGATTCTACACTGGAAGGGAGTATACAGCCTATAAGAAGAAAAAAAAAGGTTAAAGTAGATGGCACATGTTATTCATTTGACCTAAGGATTAACTGTCGTTACCCAGGTCTAAACCCCTAGGGAGGTAGCGCTTCAAAATCCATCATCCAAGTAAAAAGGAGTCATCCAGGAAGTGAGGAGTAAACCGACAGTGCCCAATATAATTAGACATTTGAGGATAGTATAGTAACTGTCTAATTATATTAAATAGTACAGGACGCATATGTACTTACACACGCACTTTTGAGACATATGAAACTTTAAAGGTGGTGGCCACAGGTTATAACTGCAGTTAGAACAAACCCGGTATTTAAAAGTGTATCCTGCGCAGAAGGTAAATTTACAAATCCCGGGTCCATGGTTGTATAGACCATGGCAATGGATAACTATTTTTTGTGATGCATGCAGTACTATTGTAAGTAGAGTGATAGTAGTTTTAACAGTGTATACCCATCTATTGGCTGCTTATGGAGAAATGGTACTTCTCAGACCCCAAGTAGTTAGTTAAGTTATATCCTGAATAGTATATCTATAAAGAAATTTTACTTACCCACTGTAGTTGGTTGTTTCTGTCATGGGAGGGATACCTGGAAGGGAAACCTAAAGACAAGAAAGAGACAAGGACGACATCATACCACAGGAGGATTCAGGTGAGGAAAAATTACTCAAGTTATACTCATTCTATCCATATCTCAAATTGAAGTGAGTTGGGATCACATTGCGACCATCTACACAACTACACTCAATACAATATCCATAATTGGACCGGCTTACCCAAGCAAGCCAGATTGTGTATTCGGCTTGGGTGGAGGCACGCCTGTTGAAATTGAAGTCTTGACCGGGCGGTAGGGCTACACAAATAATGGCAAGTGCAGCTAGTCCCTCTGTCTCCCGTGAATAGACACTGTGCTCTAGAACACAGCGTATTATTGACCACTGTTGCAGTGAGTGACATGAGACTCCCAACTGCCCTCCCCTGCGGGACACTGCGGCACAGTCCCTGGAAAACGGGCCTATCCCATGAAAATCGGGACAGTTGGGAGGTATGGTTTGTTGACTCAGGTTACCTTAGGGTAGCTGTATGGTTGTAGTGTGAATGAAGCTGGGTGGTTCAATAATGCTGTTCCTTATGCAGGTTACTAGTAGCGGTAGGAGGCTGATGCTGATGAATGTTTTGTATAGGAATGTGGAATGCTTTGTATAGCTTGTTAAGCAGTAAAAAAGTGTGTTCTCAGATGCTTACATTTATAATTCCATATCCTGAAAATCCCCTGTTTTCTTTAAAGTGTTCTAAATGCTAGGACAAGGGGGTATATTTAATGAAGATCGATTTTGTGTTTTTGACCAATTTTGCACGATTTTGCATGTTGGAGATTTACTAACGGAAAAATCAATCAAAATCATTAAAATCCACAAAAATTGGTCAAAATCTACCAAATAGATCAATGGAAAAACATCAATTTTTTTTAAGCGTCCAATGCAAATCGGAGCTATAATTGATCAAAATCGACCAAACAATAGACTAATAAATGATAGGCATTTTATCAGTTGTAATACACATTCTATTGCCTAAACCTTCATTATGATGCCTATGAAGTAGGGATAATGGACCCAATGTTTTTGCAAGTGAGCAACTATCGGTAAATTCCGCATTCATCTGCTTCGCACTGTGCATTTGCCATTGTCTAACAGCGATGTTGCTTGCAGTGATTACCTTCACACAGTGATTGACGGTTAGGCATCATTTGTGGGTGTTCACGAGGGAGTGGTGACAAAAATGCAGGCCTGTCGCTGCCGTGTTTAGAGCGTGTCACTGGCTGCACCTACAAATCTGTACTCAAATAGCAGTGTCTCTGTTCAGATTGATTTACTCAAACTGCCAATTATTGACTGATCTGCGTATACGCTGCGAATGTATACACAGGTGCTGTGCCTTTGGGATGGCTCTGGTGGGCGTCTCTGTACTTTTCAGGGCTGCTGGGTCTTTACCATAATTTCGCACATCCTCAGCTTGTACAATCGCAGGTGCTATCCCCCTAGCGTCCATCAATTAATCAAACGGCTCAGGTGGCACTGCGTGCGATGACACAGGACCCATTCTGCACATGCTCAGGCTCTCTGCCATCGGAGTATGCAAAGCAGAATTAGAGGAACAGGAACCACAGCAGCTTCTTGCATGTGGTATGATTTGTCCAATAAAAAATCAGCAGGAAGTGATAGGTGTTTTTTGGTCAATTTTGAGTCTATTTAAGCTTCTATTTGACCGTGATTTCACCAGATTTAGAACTCCAATAAAAATCACATCACCTGCAATTCACCTGCAATTTTGATCGATTTTAGATATTTTTTAATCAATTAAACTAAATAAATCGTTCTTTAGTAAATTTACTTCAAAGTGTGTAACCTATTCCAGTGTTATTTCAGTACTTATTTTACTCTACTTTCTGAAATAGAGTTAACATTTTTTCTATTTTTATCTTAACATTTTAACTGTTCTTTCTATCCATTTAGCCTTGTGTACAATTCTTACAATCTAATAAAATCTCCTGTGGGATTTGTGTACATATTTGTGTTACCTATCTAATTTTCTTCTTCTACTCTTCTTTTTCCCATCTGTCTGTTGTGCTTTTCTCCAGTCATATGCTTGCATTTTCTGTATTCAGTTTTCTAAATGGGCTTCACCTAAAGAAAAGCCAAGTCTCAACAGTGAAACTCACCCTACAGCTTTAGAATCACAACCTTACAGAATTAATTACAATCTGTCCAGCTGCTTTAGCACATTAATGAGCCCACGGCAAAGAGTCTACATAACCTTCTACATTTACCTCTACATCTCATAGGTTTACTCAAGAGAACAAAACAAGACAAAAACAAAATACATTTACATTCGTTCATCTGATTTTTTCTTACATTATTTCAAAATGTAGAGAAGCAAGACTGTTAATCTGTTAATATTAGAGTTTATCGAATACATTCAAATAATGTTGACAATTGACTGTGGCTCAGACAAAACTGGATGGATAAAATAAACACTGTAAAGAAATCACTTTCAAGCAGAGAGAAACATAATGTGGCTGTTGGGAGTAAAGCTTAAAAGAGCCAAGGACCAGTGCACTTTGGTAAAACCACTCTGCACTGCAGGTGGGGCAGATGCAACATGTGCAGAGAGAGTTAGATTTTACTGGTGCTTGTCCAGACTCACATCTAAATTGTAGTGTAACATTAAAACTGCCCAGCATTGTGGGCTACATGCAAAAGCAACCAATATTTACCCTGAATACAAAAATATATATAAATCTATTTGCAACATGGTTTGTTCCAGATACAAAGTTACTTGCTGTTTTAGCTTAACTTTCAACTCAGAATTAGCCACAATATCACAGTCGCATGGAAATAACATTTTATAAGTTATTGAGTCCGGAACCTCTGCTTCAGCATCTGGTCTTTAGAATCTTGACTATCGGAGTAGATGCTACAGTGTGTATCACTCCATGTTCTCATGTAGTGTACATTGTCTGACTATCCTGTCTTTTGTGCAAGGTCACTTGTAATGATTGCCCAACAACCTCTAAACCTATATGAAAGCTATTGTATCTCTATCTCATTCTCACTTCTTGCTTTGTCATAGCCTTTGACCTTGTGTCTTTTAACTTGTGCATTCTGTCTTTCCTGCCATTTTGTCAACCCAGTGTCTGCCTTGTTCGTATTTTGTTGCACCTGGACTTGTTTCTTTCACCATCAGTTTGTCCTCCTGCAGTTCCAACATTCCCTATGCTGTTCCAAGTCCTGGGGGCATCTGACTACATGTGAGAAGTTATAAGGGAAAAGAACCTTTCCCATCATTATGTTATTTGTGTCTGTTTTGTCCGATATCTTTGTTGTGTCTGAATAGTTTATCCTTTTATTTTACTACTATTATTCACTCCAACCTGGCTGAGTACCTGTTTTTATGTGACTCTTAGATATATTTAGAGATTAGCGGGTTTGGTTTCCAGGAAACTGAACCCACCCAAATTTACCCTTTATGGGCGCCATTTCAAAATTCACGCAGGAGACCAGATGATTACAGCCGTCAGTGCTCCATGACCTTTCAGAGCTCCATGATCACCACAAAATGGCTATAGGATTTTTATTATGAACTTTATCTCCTATGACTAATGGCACCATTAGCTGGTAGGTAAAACACTGCACCTAGTAAGCCTGCACACGAACTCCAGAGTTGAGCTATCACCAGCACTTACAAACAGTAGAACACCTTCATAAGTCTGGAACACAAAGGTACTGTCTATTATTGATTACATCTAAAGCCAATATTATAGGAGCTGACAAGCAAATCTCTGCACCAGGTAGCTGCCGGCAATCATTCACAACTGCTTTGAGTTGTTTGGGACATTGGTATGGTGCAGTACAGTTATGGTGGGAGCAGTGCAGTGGTGGAATTCCCACTAGGCACATGAATCATGTGCCTAGGGGTGAGACTGCCTGAGGGGTGGCACAGCATGCTCCTCCACATGAGAGCCCTGCTAGTCCTCTGACCAGATGAAGCCAGGTGGCTTCCCCCCCCCCCCATTTTTTTCTCATTACAACTTTTTTTTTATTTTGTCCTGGCAGGAAGGGGGCGGCGTGCAATGGTCAGTAAATTGTGGTGGTGGAGGAGGGGGGTGTAGTTTGGCAGTTGGGAGGCATCAGGACTAGCCTTGATATGAAGGGGGCAGTGATATGATGGGGAGCGACCAATTATGTTGTGCCTAGAGGCTGTCTGTCCCCTACATTTGCCCCTGGAGCAGTGCAATATTTATCCATTATGGATCACACAATCTAACATGAGATAGTGATATATAATACGTCTGGAGAATATCTATACTACTAACTATGGGTTTGGAATGCAGAGCATAAAGTACTGGACTTTGGCAATGGATAATTTATTCTATATCACTGTCCAAAATTGCATTTACATCTGGACTCCTTCCCCTGCAAATGTATATGGACATATACTACTGTAGATGTTTTTAAATTTGTTTGCAAACACATGTTGTGAATCCAGACCTTCCACATTTAATCAACAACAGTCTGCAGCTTAACAAACTCATGGTTTAAGTTTTTATATATTTCACTTGTTATTTATTACATTTGTTTCATTAAAGGTATTTTTAATACTCATTTTATATGTATTGTATATTTTTTAAATAAATGTATAAAAGAGTATGAGCATTTGAGACTACTAATAACACATCTTTTCTATGGATGAATACTGACGCCGACCTGCCAGCACTCAAGACTGGTAAGCCGCGGGGTAAGGGGGGGTATAGGTTAGGTTTAGTCTGCGAATGGGAGGATTAGTGTTGGGCTGCACATTGGGGGGGGGGGGGGCTAGGCTATGGGGTGGAATAGTTAGGGTTAGACACTATCGGGGAGGGTTAAGGTAAGGCTGCGGGAAAGGGATGGTTAGGGTCAGGCTGCAGATAAGGGGGGTTGGGGAGGTTAGAGATTAGGGGTAGTATACTTACCAAATATGTATTGGGATCCTAAGCATTGGTATGCTGCTGTCGGTATTCTGACTGTTGGCATCTCAAACACCGGGATCCCAATACCATCCCAGGATTGGGCTAGAAAAACAGCCCAATACATTTCTGGAAGCAGCCATAATGGAGGCAAGGTCTGTTGAAGGGGTGTGGTCTAATAAGGGAGAAGGAAGCCTCCTTCCTGATTCTTAGTTGGAAGCTATTGTAGAATTCCTTGTATCTTTTGCTGCCGTTGCATCTGAGACTTTATGCCAGAGGTTCCCAAATGCGGTCCTCAAGGCACCCCAACAGTCCAGGATTTAGGTATATCCATGGCTCAGCACAGATGGTTAAATCAAATTGACTGAGGTGCTAATTAAGTCATCTGTGTCCAAGCATGGATACATTTAAAGCCTGGACCGTTGGGGTGCCTTGAGGACAGCGTTTGTGAAGGATTCAGTGTCTGTGTAAGCAACCACTTTCAGCAACCTGCCCATGTAACTCCAATTAACATACTAAGCTACATCTGCATCTGATTAGCCTACCCCCTGTAAATGACCAGGAATGCCCAACATGGTTTCTAATATACATCATCCTGTGTGTATCTGAATCTGTACTGTGAATCTTTACAGTACGAACTCCATCGGGATGCTTGTGCAGTGCAGCGCATACGCAGACGAAGCACATTGAACAGGAAAAACTAACAAACACATTGGCCCCTACAGGAAAAACAAACACAATGGCCCCTAAAGGAAAAATAAAACACATTGGCCATGGGTTCAGTATGATATCCCGGTGTTCAGGATGCCAGCGGTCACATGATCGACCCTGGCATCCCAAATCCAAGAATCCAAACACATGTGGTGGGTAGTACACTACTCATCCCCTAGACCATAACCATCCTGAGGTGGTGGCTAGGGCTAAACCTAGGGGGGTGGCAGCTAGGGCTAAATCTCAGGAGGTGGTAGCTATGGCTAACCATCCCCTAGTTCCCAACACTAACCCCTAACTAGTGCCTAACCCTAACCCTCACCAAATGAAAAAAAAAATACATTGGTCCAACAGGATTAAATGAAATACATCGGATTCCTCAGGAACAACTAAAATAAAATGGTCCCCAAAAGGAGAAGCAAACATATTGTCCCCCCAACAGGAAAAATAAAACCCATTGGACTTCACACTAAAGAATAAAACACATTGGCCCCACAGGAAACAAAAAATAAAACACACTGGTCCCCACATGAAAAAAATAAAACATACATTAATTGCCCCAGCCCCACACAGAAAACTGAGCAACTGTCTGCAGTGCTTACTGACTGGCTCAGCCCCCAAGAGCGATGTGTTTTTCGGCTGTTTAGCTCCTGGCACAAGAGCTGTTGGAAGCTGTAGTTTACTGTGATAACTGTGATGCCCGGGGAAGCAACAGTACCAGCAGAAGTGCTGCAGAATGAATTAGGCTGTACACAATTGACTTGAAGGCCGCATGCAGTCTGTCATGTAGGCAACAGCAGCGCTCCTTGGTAGTTTCTATGCCATTGTAACCCTGAAGTGCCCGCGTCCAGGTTGTGTTCTACAGTGGACCTGCGTTGCACCCCATGTTAACAAAAGCCTCATATCAACAGGAATCAGCTGGGGGGCGGAGGGGGTGGTGGTGGAGCAAATGGCAAGCCATTGAACGTGGCATGGGGCCAGCCCAGCGGTGACTGTCCCGGGCTCCTGAGGAAGTACGTGAGGCTTTAGATGTTTGAATAACGTTTACATTTTTTGTTACAGGGCCAACATATTCTCATAAATGCATGTGCACATTTTTATCGTAATTTGCATTTATTTATAAGTAGAGATAAGCGGGTTCGTTTCCTCGGAATCGGAATCCCCCCAAACTTCACCCATTTTACAGACTCGAATCTTCCCGCCTTGCTCGGTTAACCCGAGCGCGCCCGAACGTCATCATCCCGCTGTCGTATTCTTGCGAGATTCGTATTCTATATAAGGAGCCGCGCGTCGCCGCCATTTTCACTTGTGCATTAGAGATGATAGGGAGTGGACGTGCAGCGTTCTCTCAGTTGTGTTCAGTGTGCTGCAAATATCTGTGCTCAGTGTGCTTGCAAATATCTATGCTCAGTGTGCTGAAAATATCTATGTTCTCTGCCTGAAAAACGCTCCATATCTGTGCTCAGTGTGCTGCAAATATCTGTGCTCAGTGTGCTTTATTGTAGGGACTGGGGACCACCAGTATTATATAGTAGGAGGACAGTGCAGAGTTTTGCTGACCAGTGACCACCAGTATTATACGTTCTCTGCCTGAAAAACGCTCCATATCTGTGCTGCATTGTAGTATATAGTAGGATGACAGTGCAGAATTTTGCTGACCAGTGACCACCAGTATTATATCAGTACGGTACAGTAGTCCACTGCTCTACCTACCTCTGTGTCATCAAGTATACTATCCATCCATACCTGTGGTGCATTTTAGTTGTTGTGCGCAGTATATATAGTAGGAGGACAGTGCATAATTTTGCTGACCACCAGTATATAATATATAGCAGTACGGTACAGTAGTCCACTGCTCTACCTACCTCTGTGTCGTCAAGTATACTATCCATCCATACCTGTGGTGCATTTTAGTTGTGCGCAGTAGTAGGAGGACAGTGCATAATTTTGCTGACCACCAGTATATAATATATAGCAGTACAGTACAGTAGGCCACTGCTCTACCTACCTCTGTGTCGTCAAGTATACTATCCATTCATACCTGTAGTGCATTTTAGTTGTGCGCAGTATATATAGTAGGAGTACAGTGCATAATTTTGCTGACCACCAGTATATAATATATAGCAGTACGGTACAGTAGTCCACTGCTCTACCTACCTCTGTGTCGTCAAGTATACTATCCATCCATACCTGTGGTGCATTTTAGTTGTGCGCAGTATATATAGTAGGAGGACAGTGCATAATTTTGCTGACCACCAGTATATAATATATAGCAGTACGGTACAGTAGGCCACTGCTCTACCTACCTCTGTGTCGTCAAGTATACTATCCATCCATACCTGTGGTGCTTTTTAGTTGTGCGCAGTATATATAGTAGGAGTACAGTGCATAATTTTGCTGACCACCAGTATATAATATATAGCAGTACGGTACAGTAGTCCACTGTTCTACATACCTCTGTGTCGTCAAGTATACTATCCATCCATACCTGTGGTGCATTTTAGTTGTGCGCAGTATATATAGTAGGAGGACAGTGCATAATTTTGCTGACCACCAGTATATAATATATAGCAGTACGGTACAGTAGGCCATTGCTATTGATATATTACTGGCATATAATTCCACACATTAAAAAATGGAGAACAAAAATGTGGAGGGTAAAATAGGGAAAGATCAAGATCCACTTCCACCTCGTGCTGAAGCTGCTGCCACCAGTCATGGCCGAGATGCTGAAATGCCATCAACGTTGTCTGCCAAGGCCGATGCCCAATGTCACAGTAGAGAGCATGTAAAATCCAAAAAACAAAAGTTCAGTAAAATGACCCAAAAATCTAAATTAAAAGCGTCTGATGAGAAGCGTAAACTTGCCAATATGCCATTTACGACACGGAGTGGCAAGGAACGGCTGAGGCCCTGGCCTATATTCATGGCTAGTGGTTCAGCTTCACATGAGGATGGAAGCACTCATCCTCTCGCTAGAAAAATTAAAAGACTTAAGCTGGCAAAAGCACAGCAAAGAACTGTGCGTTCTTCTAAATCACAAATCCCCAAGGAGAGTCCAATTGTGTCGGTTGCGATGCCTGACCTTCCCAACACTGGATGGGAAGAGGTGGCGCCTTTCACCATTTGCACGCCCCCTGCAAGTGCTGGAAGGAGCACCCGCAGTCCAGTTCCTGATAGTCAAATTGAAAATGTCACTGTTGAAGTACACCAGGATGAGGATATGGGTGTTGCTGGCGCTGAGGAGGAAATTGACAAGGATGATTCTGATGGTGAGGTGGTTTGTTTAAGTCAGGCACCCGGGGAGACACCTGTTGTCCATGGGACAAATATGGCCATTGAAATGCCTGGTCAATTATCTCTTCGGTGTGGAATTATTTTAACAGAAATGCGGACAACAGGTGTCAAGCCGTGTGTTGCCTTTGTCAAGCTGTAATAAGTAGGGGTAAGGACGTTAACCACCTAGGAACATCCTCTTATACGTCACCTGGAGCGCTTTCATCAGAAGTTATTGACAAGTTCAAAAACTTTGGGTGACAGTGGAAGTAGTCCACTAACAACTAAATCCCTTCCTCTTGTAACCAAGCTCCTGCAAACCACACCACCAACTCCTTCAGTGTCAATTTCCTCCTTAGACAGGAAAGCCAATAGTCCTGCAGGCCATATCACTGTCAAGTCTGACGAGTCCTCTCCTGCCTGGGATTACTCTGATGCATCCTTGAGTGTAACGCCTATTGCTGCTGGCGCTGCTGTTGTTGCTGCTGGGAGTCGATCGTCATCCCAGAGGGGAAGTCGGAAGACCACTTGTACTACTTCCAGTAAGCAATTGACTGTCCAACAGTCCTTTGCGAGGAAGATGAAATATCACAGCAGTCATCCCACTGCAAAGCGGATAACTCAGGTCTTGGCAGCTTCGGTGGTGTAAAACGTGTGTCCAGTATCCAGCGTTAATTCACAGGGAACTAGAGAATAGCTTGAGGTAGTGTGTCCCCGGTACCAAATACCATCTAGGTTCCATTTCTCTAGGTAGGCGATACAGAGAATGTACACAGATGTCAGAAAAAGAGTCCCCAGTGTCCTAAAAAATGCAGTTGTACCCAATATCCACTTAACCACGGACATGTGGACAAGTGGAGCAGGGCAGACTCAGGATTATATGACTGTGACAGCCCACTGGGTAGATGTATTGCCTCCTGCAGCAAGAACAGCAGCGGCGGCACCAGTAGCAGCATCTCGCAAACGCCAACTCGTTCCTAGGCAGGCTACGCTTTGTATCACCGCTTTCCAGAAGAGGCACACAGCTGACAACCTCTTACGGAAACTGAGGAACATCATCGCAGAATGGCTTACCCCAATTGGACTCTCCTGGGGATTTGTGACACCGGACAACGCCACCAATATTGTGCGTGCATTACATGTGGGCAAATTCCAGCACGTCCCATGTTTTGCACATACATTGAATTTGGTGGTGCAGAATCATTTTTAAAAAACGACAGGGGCGTGCAAGTGATGCTGTCGGTGGCCCGAAGAGTTGTGGGCCACTTTCGGCTTTCAGCCACCGCGTGCCGAAGACTGGAGCACCAGCAAACACTCCTGAACCTGCCCCGCCATCATCTGAAGCAAGAGGTGGTAACGAGGTGGAATTCAACCCTCTATATGCTTCAGAGGATGGAGGAGCAGCAAAAGGCCATTCAAGCCTATACAGCTACCTACGATACAGACAAAGGAGGGGGAATGCACCTGACTCAAGCGCAGTGGAGAATGATTTCAACGTTGTGCAAGGTTCTGCAATCCTTTGAACTTGCCACACGTGAAGTCAGTTCAGACACTGCCAGCTTGAGTCAGGTCATTCCCCTCATCAGGCTTTTGCAGAAGAAGCTGGAGAGATTGAAGGAGGAGCTAAAACGGAGCGATTCCGCTAGACATGTGGGACTTGTGGATGGAGCCCTTAATTCGCTTAACCAGGATTCACGGGTGGTCAATCTGTTGAAATCAGAGCACTACATTTTGGCCACCGTGCTCGATCCTAGATTTAAAACCTACGTTGTATCTCTCTTTCCGGTAGACACAAGTCTGCAGAGGTTCAAAGACTTGCTGGTGAGAAAATTGTCAAGTCAAGCGGAACGTGACCCGTCAACAGCTCCTCCTTCACATTCTCCCGCAACTGGGGCTGCGAGGAAAAGGCTAAGAATTCCGAGCCCACCCGCTGGCGGTGATGCAGGGCAGTCTGGAGCGAGTGCTGACATCTGGTCCGGACTGAAGGACCTGCCAACGATTACTGACATGTCGTCTACTGTCACTGCATATGATTCTGTCACCATTGAAAGAATGGTGGAGGATTATATGAGTGACCGCATCCAAGTAGGCACGTCAGACAGTCCGTACGTATACTGGCAGGAAAAAGAGGCAATTTGGAGGCCCTTGCTCAAACTGGCTTTATTTTACCTAAGTTGCCCCCCCTCCAGTGTGTACTCCGAAAGAGTGTTTAGTGCAGCCGGTCACCTTGTCAGCGATCGGCGTACGAGGTTACTTCCACAAAATGTGGAGAACATGATGTTCATCAAAATGAATTATAATCAATTCCTCCGTGGAGACATTCACCAGCAGCAATTGCCTTCAGAAAGTACACAGGGACCTGAGATGGTGGATTCCAGTGGGGACGAATTAATAATCTGTGAGGAGGAGGATGTACACAGTGAAAGGGGTGAGGAATCGGACGATGAGGAGGAGGTGGACATCTTGCCTCTGTAGAGACAGTTTGTGCAAGGAGAGATTGATTGCTTCTTTTTTGGTGGGGGTCCAAACCAACCAGTCATTTCAGTCACAGTCGTGTGGCAGACCCTGTCGCTGAAATGATGGGTTTGTTAAAGTGTGCATGTCCTGTTTATACAACATAAGGGAGGGTGGGAGGGCCCAAGGACAATTCCATCTTGCACCTCTTTTTTCTTTAATTTATCTTTGCATCATGTGCTGTTTGGGGACTATTTTTTAAATCTGCCATCCTGTCTGACACTGCAGTGCCACTCCTAGATGGGCCAGGTGTTTGTGTCGGCCACTTGGGTCGCTTTGCTTAGCCATCCAGCGACCTTGGTGCAAATTTTAGGACTAAAAATAATATTGTGAGGTGTGAGGTGTTCAGAATAGACTGGAAATGAGTGGAAATTATGGTTATTGAGGTTAATAATACTATGGGATCAAAATGACTCCCAAATTCTATGATTTAAGCTGTTTTTGAGGGTTTTTTGTAAAAAAACACCCAAATCCAAAACACACCTGAATCCGACAAAACATTTTCAGGGAGGTTTTGCCAAAACGCGTCCGAATCCAAAACACGGCCGCGGAACCGAATCCAAAACCAAAACACAAAACCCGAAAAATTTCCGGTGCACATCTCTATTTATAAGGTGCAGTACATTTCCACAGCACCCTGTAGAGCACAGCAATAAAACATTGTAAACAAAGTGACAAAATAATATATATTCATAATTACTAGAATAGACATAGCTGCAGTGTTTACCTTTTGGCTGAGTTAATGACCCTAAGATGATGGATGAATGTTTAATATTTAATGTGAGAGTTCTATCTAACCTGTTTTGTAGGTGTATTTTTTTGGTCTACAAAAGTAAACGGTGGCAAAGCTGGGAATGTGTGTGGGGACATTGGAGGGCTTGTGCCCCCTGTGCCAGATGTGAAGGAGTACCAGTGGGGACGCCAAGAGTTAAGGAGATTTCATAGCTAATGTGACTTCTCTGATTGCTGCCTGAGCGATGTGTGAAGATATTAGCCAGGCAGCCCTAAAACAAACCCACGCTCAGACAGGAAGTCTCTCTGTTCACTTCCTGTCAGAGTGAGCAGCATAGGAGGAGTGAAGAGACAGCAGCAGAGATGTCTTTCAGAACTAGGTAAGTTTTTAAGGGGGCAACGAGGGAGCTATGGAGATTGCAAGTACATAAATATGGAGAGGACATTAAGAAAGGAATGGAGGGGACAGTGAAAGATATGGAGGGGACAGTGAGTGCTATGCAGTGACAATGACATATATATGGGGAGGGGGGGCAATTAAAGAGTTATGAAATAGATTTGAAGCTGCAAAGCTGTATAATGTATATAGCACTACGTACCCATTTGACGTGTCCGTAAACTAGATGTTTAGCCAGCACACTGACAAACCTTCTGAATTGATTTAATACAAAGCCACTGCCTGCATGCAATAGAAGCAACATGCACTGAACTCTGAGGCCTCCTGCCCTCCAGTTATACCCACACTATTTCTGCGAGAGGCATCAGAGACTGGACAGAGGGCCTGGTTCAGAGAAGTACGCTAATGGCGCCATAGCTGCATCCAGAGCCGGCCTTTGGCATAAGCAAACTAGGCAAATGCCTAGGGCATTTAGTATGCTTGGGGGCACCAGCAGCTTCTGCTGATTAAAATGATATGCAGCATGCCTATATTCTGTGTGTGACTGCGAAATCACTGTACTGTAGCATTTCATATGCAGATACAGCCGCAGTCGCACACAGAATATAGGCATGCTGCATATCATTTTAATCATAAGAAGTTGCTTGTGCATAGTAATACAAATAAGATGCATTTTCATAACCAAAGGCGCCTGACGTTAGCAGAGCTGCCAGCTGACTCATACCAGGCATCTCCTACAGAACTAGCGGCGGTGCTAGGGGGCACCAGCCAAAATCTTGCCATGGGCATCATATTGGTTAGGGCCGGCTCTGGCTGCATCTTTGTACACAAATACTGTGTGAAAATACTATGTGAAAATAAGCAAATGTCACAGCCACCACAATTTGCATTTAGACACCCACTGGCAGTTTGCAAACCCAAGCAATTGCATACAGAGATGCAGCATAACCCTATGTCTACTCGACGGTACTAAGATGCCGATGCCACTGGCTCCGACAAGCCTAGAAAACGGTTGTGTCCCACCCCTGTTTTTCAGTAATGGGTTACATTTTTTTTAAAACATATTCACAGTCACATCAGCTTCAATAACTTAATGGAGATCAGCTTTTTGTGGCATTGCTAACTTCTGGTACATACAGTATGATATATATTGTATAGTGCTTTAAGGTTGGCCTTTGCATCCTACATGTTCTCTATTGAGCTACTTGTGTTTTGTTTAACTTTTCATAAAGCTCTTGCTGGATTTGGGTTGCATGGTGGATATATTAGTAAAACCATATATGAAAACATGAATAGAAGTTTGATGTCACAGTAATGTGAGGAAGAATATAAAATCTCCCAGATGATCCTTTTACTGCAAGAAGTGCATTCCATCTTAATGTCATAATTATTTCCCCAGTATATGAGCCTAGTTCTAATATTACTCTAGGATTACCTTAAAATACACATTTGAGCCAATTCACAGAGCAGTTAATCTGTGTGGTTACCAAGATAGAGTATAAGACAGAAGTTTGTCTTACACAGGGTTAGCGCTTCAGGCGGAAAAATAAATTATTCTTGAACATGATGACTGACATAGTGTCTGGATTAGCACTCACAACGTGAAGTCAGCAAGTGTCCTTATGTTATTATGATACAACTGTTTAACCTTATTAGAATGTATTTTAATTTGCAAAGAGATGATGAGTGACAATTAATGTCAGAAGGACCAGGTTTGTGTCGTCCAAGAAGCTTCCCATGATCCACCAGTGAGCTCAAGGTACAAGTATAGTAGGTCATCAGGCAAGGATACATTATAAAAAAGAAATACAGCAGCTGCACAGATGATAGCAAAGACAGGGCATATAATATCTTCTGTGCAGATGTCATTGCCATTATACCAGAGCTCTCTGCAGTCAGTATTACTTATTTGAGTTCAATTACCACCCCTACTCCCCATAGAGCACATAGAAAATATGACACCTGCATCAGTGCAGAAAGTCTCTGGCACTGATGATAGAGTATTTGCTATCGTCTGAGCAGACATGACTTCCATTTTTACAGAGAACTCTATGGAGGCAGTCAGACATGGGACTCGGAGAGATGTAAGACGTGGTGTTAAGTGTGTTAAGCATGTGCTATAATTAGCACTAATTTACCACAGCAATGTAGAGAAAACTCACTTTTCTTGGTAGTACTGGCCCTCTTGACTCCAACATCACATACGTGGCAGCCATTTTAGATACACCACAGCAATGTTGTCATGTTGTATCATAGTACAACTTTGTAAAAGTTATTTTGTTTATCCTGGTGTCTCAAAACCATTACCTAGTGTGGAAGTTAAAATGTCTCCTCCATTAAATCAGAGCTACATTCTCAACTATTCTCCCTTGATCCTGCTTTGCCACAGGCCGCTTAGATCTCATGCTCAATGTGAGGTGATCCTGTGGTTTTTCAAATGAGCTATTATCTGATAAGCTTACAGTGCTCCATTTACATTTAAATATCTCTACCATGGTAGGCCTCAAGTAATCTCAATTGCACATCCCAGAATGGCCACCCTGTGGCTTGACTTGCTTGGAGGAAACTATTTTTTGTATGACGTTTTATGTATATAAAGGTTAACTTGGCATTAGTCACCGAAAGTTCTATCAAAGCTCAGTTTGACCTTAATCAGAACAAATTTAATATTGCTCATTTTTACATAGATGTATAGTTCCTTGTTCTCTCATTGACTTATGAGAAACCTGTGTCTAATTGGACAAATATGTAGCCTAGGGCTCCTGATAGATGTAACAGTAATTAATTACTCAGCAGTTGTTCTAGGATTCAGCAGGTTATGTTGCTTTCTCTGAAATATGTGATGGTGCTGCAGGCTATAGTACATAACTTCTATTGCTGTGCTTTTAACCTGTATATAACTAAATGTCACTAGTACAGTAATTACTTTACATTCATCTGAAGCACACTTGCCTACTTTTGAAAAAGCATTTCAGGGAGATGTTTAAGCAACACCTATCAGTGCGGACGTGTACTGTTACAGCTGAGAGGCATGTCATAATGGGGTGTAGTATTGTATACCGGCGGCCGGGCTCCCGGCGACCAGCATACCGGCGCC